>NW_021604579.1:9558684-9608989 GCF_004785775.1 Grammomys surdaster
TCTCTCTCTCTCTCTCTCTCTCTCTCTCTCTCTCTCTCTCTCTCTCTGCAGACTGTGGGTACCTTGGGGCAGGGCTTGAGTGTGACGCTTCTCTGTGACCTGATGTGACAGGGCTGAGTCAGGGTATCCTTAGAAAACATTAATCTCTTGCCTCCCTGTGCCTCCACAGACCCCAGCTTCTAGACTAAAGGATGTCTTGGGGTACAGGAGCAGCATTTATCCCTAGCCTGTGTCTGAGGGACTCTGAAGTCCAAGTTCAGCACCCCCACTACCAGCAGCCAAATCCTTTCCTCAAGCCCCTTCCCTATGCAGAGTAGTCATGGCACAGATTGGAAGGTATCTGGGAATGGCAGGTCTAGGGAGAGGTCCTCCAGTGTGGAGAGGGGAGACGGCAATAATGGCTAGAAAAAGGAACTTAGCTGTTACCCCAGCAACCGGGGGCGGGGGTGATGCCACTGGATGGCAGGGGAACAGCTTGCCTGACGTGGCAGGAGCCTGACAGTTTGGTTCCCTTCCTCGATGCCTTTGTCAATTATTTACAAAACTTGTCAGTACCAGGGCAATGCTGGGAACATCAGAGGAGAGAGATGACGAAGTTTTACAAAGGGTTTTATTGTTAAGATCATGTGACTTTAGCCATCTTCCTTTCTTGTTGAAGCAAAGCCTGTGGCTGTTACTCTTTTCCTTCTGAGTGATCCTGGGGGTTAAGGCTTTTTGTTGGTTTGTTTTTTAGGCAGGGTCTTGGTCTTCTCCCTCTATCTCCCAAGTGCTGGGATTACAGGCATGCGCCACTATACCAGGCTATACCAGCTATTGGTTAAGATTCTCGAGGACCAAAGGAAAAGCTGGAGGACCTCTCCCTAGACCTGCCATTCCCAGATACCTTCCAATCTGTGCCATGACTACTCTGCATAGGGAAGGGGCTTGAGGAAAGGATTTGGCTGCTGGTAGTGGGGGTGCTGAACTTGGACTTCAAAGTCCCTCAGACACAGGCTAGAATCTTGGCTTTGCCAGTCACCTGCCACATGACTTGGATAGGTCTTTTGGACTCTCTGAGTCTCAGGGTTCCCCTCCATAGAAAACATACACCAGGCATGGTGGTGCACACCTTTAAACTCAGCATATCAGCACATTCAGGATGTGGAGGTAGGCAGATCTCTGTAAGGTTGAGCCTGGTCTACACTGCAAGTTCCAGGCCAGGCAGAGACACCCACCAAGAAAAAAAAAAAGAAAAGAAAAAGAAAAAAAAGGAAAGAAGGGAGAGAGGGAGGAAGGGGAGATGAAGGAGAGAAAAATGATGAATACAATGATGTTTCTGTCTTGATGCTTCTAGAGACTGAGATGGTTCTTCCAGTTCTCCGGCCGTATCACCCTGCTCAGTAAACGTGAGTCCCTCTGTCCCACCAGCGTCCAGAGTCACATACTTGAGGGGCTTTCCTAACAAGACCAACAGTGTCCCTCAGGACATTCCCAGCCTCTTCCCAAAGTCCCTCTAGCCCTTCTCTCTTCTTCTTCCGGTAAGTCCTGAGCCCTGGGACTCAGCCCTACCTGTCTAGCCACACCTGCTGTGCTGGAAGGAAGGAGCCCTGCCCAGGCAGCTGGCAGACAAAGTGGAATTTCTAGTCTAAGACCCAAGGCCTCACCAGCCTTGGTATCAGTGTACCTAGGAATCCTGGCCCTCACCAACCCACCACCTGGAGGACTCCAACCTGGAGTGGCCTAGAGTGGGAAACACAATATGCTATACCAAGAATAGCTTGGTATAGTGACCTGGTATGGTGACCACTCCCCCCACTTCAAGTGCCCAGAGTTATATGTGTAACCCCAAGTACACATGTGGCACTTGGACCCCTGAGCTGAAACCAGCTCTGTGAAAGGACACCCCTAGGAACCAGTGCAGACATCTGGGGAGAGTGCTGGAAGACCATCACTGAGGCAGATGGCGCCCTCAAGCCCCCTCTTCTCTACACTAGCCCAGGCTTTGTCAAATCCCTGCAGCCCACTTCCCTGCCTGGGCCTCAGTATCTGGCCTCCTCACCCTGAGCCCTCCGACCTTCTGCTGTACTCAATTAGGAACCCCAAGCCAGCCCTACACACTCCTCCAAGCTGCCACTGAGCAAGGATAACCTGCTGACAGGAGATTCCTGAGCTGGGGGCCAGCCTCAGCTAAAGCCCTCATCCCGCTCAGAAACAATGTTCTTCTCCTTGTCATCCCGCAGAACTGCCTGCCCCTTGTGCTTAGCAGGTGGCCTAGCCTCTTCCTTCAGAGAAACTCTAGTTCAACAAATTCCAGAAACTCAGGCAAACACTGCACTTGTCCGTTTCTACTGCCTCCCTCCCTCTTTGGGAGGAAGCCACACGAGGCCCTTCCTTGCTAGGTGTCCAATCCTCCCTACATGAGACCTGGGAGAGCTCAGCAGTCAGAATGTAGACTTGCAGCACAGGGTGGGCCTGGATTTAGATCTAAGCTCTGCCACTCACAAGCCATGGTCATTTATTCACCAGAAGAAACTATTGGAGCTGCCTCCATGTTCCAGACAGTTCTTGGGGACAGAGTGCTGAGAATCTTAAGCCAGCAGTACAGACAGTGTCATTCAGAGATGTGGCTTCCAGACCGCAGATGCAGAAGCAGGAAGAGGAATGTGGTAGCCTGGGTTAAGCACAGACAGGACACTAACCTCTGGCTAGGGTCAGGATAACCAAGCAAACCTGTGTACAATATAGAAATGTAAATGACTTAGGACCCAAACTTCTCTGAAGTATCAGTGGCTATAAACGGGGCCTGAGGCGGTGCTGTTGCTGCTGCTGACCACTGCTCATTTCTCAGTGGAAGAGAGGAGGTACTTTGTCTCCACTCTGAGGAGAAAATCTGACAATTTCTGTAGAGTCTTTGTCATTGGTAGGATGCAATCTTACTTCACTGGGACATTTGATAATTTTGGTTGCCTTGAGATGTAGGGAGCCAGGCGGTGGTGGCGCACGCACGTCTGTAATCCCAGCACTTGGGAGGAAGAGGTAGGCAGATTTCTGAGTTCGAGGCCAGCCTGCTCTACAGAGTGAGTTCCAGGACAGCCAGGGCTGCACAGAGAAACCCTGTCTCAAAAAACAAAAACAAAAAACAAAAAAAACAAAAAAAAAAAGAAAAAGAAAAGTAAATAAGAAAGGAGGTGATGGCTAGGGAGATGGGAAGCAGTTAAAAGCCTTTATTCTTGCAAAGGACCTAGGTTCGATTCCCAGCACTCGCATGATGGTTCAGAATTTTCTTTAACTCCACTTCCAGGAGATCTGAAGCCCTCTTCTATGGGCGCACATGATACATAGACATATATGCAGGCAAACACCCATACATGTAAAATACTCGTAAATAAATAAAGTGGGAGGAGAAGAGGTGGGGTCGGGTGGGCTGGAGAGATAGCTCAGGAGTTAAAATTGCATTTGCAGTCTGAGTAGAGAGACTGGAGGATCCCCAGAGACCCACATAAATGCTAGGCGGGTGTGATGACCCACCTGCAATTCTACCCCAAGAATGTGGAGACAAGGGACCCCCAGAGCAAGTTGGGTGGCAAGACTGACCAAATCAACAGGCTGTGGATTACTCTTCCACCTCCGTGACAGAAGCAGCGTCTCAGATCCAACCCACAACCCACGATCATGGAAGTGAACTCAAAGGAAGGACTTAAAGACACTCAGAGGGAAAAGGCAGAGGTGCATGTGGGATTCAGCAAGATGGTCCAGCATGCAAGGGCACCTGCTGCCAAATCTGATGATCTGAGTTCAAATCCCAGGATCTACACAGTAGAAGAGGACTGACTCCTGAAAGCTGCCCTTTGACCTCAACATGTGTGCAGTGGGCATACACATGCACATGCACACACGTGTGCATATCCACATACATGCACACACATGCATACACACAAGCACACATATGCACATACATGCACACACAAAAGTATATACACACGTATATGAAAACATGCACACTCATGCACACTCGTAAGCACAGATATGCACATTCACACACACACACACACACACACACACACACACACACGGCAGAAATTTCCTGCCCAGTGTATTTACAGCGGAACTCTGTCATTGGACTGGGAAGAGGGAGGTGGAACTAGGAGTGGGGAGGAGAGAGAAAGGCAGGGAGAGAGGAGGAGAGAGTGGCAGATGTCACCCTCGTGCCTCTCAGGTAGTCATAACAAGGTTAGATAACTGACATAATTATATGGGCATCTTGTATATTGAGTATTTGCCATATATAAATCTATTTGGTTAATCTTAAGCATTAAGAGTCTTATTTCTACCAGGCACGGGGAATTGTGGTATCTACCTCGAGGGTGGCAGTTATTGTCTGGGGTTAAGCCAAGCAGTGTGGGGGTGGCAGAGTTGGCCCAGGGGCCATGCCTAGAGCCATGGAGTCACCAGAGCTGATCAGGGGAGGCAGCATCGTTTTGTGGGTCCCAGGCCAGCGCCACTGGCCAGCTGGTGCGGCCATTAGTGCGGGAACTTGGAGCCGGCTGCCCAGCAGCTGCTGCTTTTTATAATACCTCCCGCAACACACACACACACACACACACACACACACACACACACACACACTTTTTAAAAAGTAGAAAGAAGAAGGGAGGGAATGAAAAGATTAGAGAAGGCTAACCTGGGAAATCCGACACCTGGTCTAAGGAAAGGAAACAGAGGACTAAGGGACCTTCCTAATACAAAAGACTTGATTACAAAACTACAGAATGAAAGAGACCTTTGTCCCAGCCCACTGCTGTGGGGCATACTTATAGGAATAAGAGAGACCAGAACATTTCTGAGACAGGGACAGAAAGGATCACACATGGGGTAAAAAACTAGAACCCAGTTGTCTTAGTCTTTTGAAAACGCCTCTTCTCCAGGGACCATGTCACACAAGAGGTGGTGGGGTTTTCTGTGTGTGCACTTGCATGTGTGTACTCTTTCAGGGACGTACGCTCACCTGGGTTTGAGGTAGCTGAGTGCTTCTGAGAACTGGTTGGTAAGGAAGAGGTCCAGGGCTGTCATGCACTGGTCCAGGGCCTCATGGAGGCTGCTCACAGGAGACCTGTGGGAAGAGACAGACATGTACCTGACGTTGGAGCCTTGGGCTTCTCTGGCCAGGGCAGAGCCTCACCAGGCTGGTCAACTTGATGACTGGGCCTCTGGTCTGCCCATGCTATACTGAGACACAGGGATGGTTTATAGCCACCTCTCAGGGATCCCAATGGTAGAAGGAGGGAGGGTGTCACCTGAGACTCAATGGCAGGATGAGAGGGGGCTAAGGATGGGGGGCAAGGAAGCCATAGAGTGAACATTCTTACCCTTTACAGTCATAAAGGGAGTCCTTGTGGCCCTTCTGACCCATTGGGCTTTGCTGTCCTACTGGGGCATAGACACTGCCCAACCACTTTGTTCCTCTCTGGGTATTTCTTTTCCAAGTTCTTACTGACCTCAGGCCTACACTCTAGAACAGACACTGTCACAATGGGCCATGGAAGGCAGTGTTCCTGTATGAGCATTCCAGAGCTTTCCAGACTCAAGTCACCTTCCAGATGACATCTCCTACATACCTGGCCTTCTTCTAGTCCTCAAGGTCCCCAACAGCTCTTAGCATCCCACCTATATATTTAAATTACTGTCTGTTTCCTTCCACTAAAATAGAAACATCTAAAAATCAGTAATCTTGCTTCTACCACTTCAGCACCTCCAGCCCCAGTGTCTGGCACAAAGCAAGCTCCTAGCCAATACACTACTGAATAAACAAATAAATGAAGTTTGATGCTTGGACTTTCCTGGCGCTCAACTACCCCTTTTGAAAACGCCTCTTCTCCAGGGACCGTGTCACACAAGAGGTGGTGGGGTTTTGTTTAGTTTATTGAGACAGGGTCTCCCTGGCTACCCTGGAACTCTTCATATCAGGCTGGCCTGGAACTCACGGAGATCCACCTGCCTCAGTTCTGGGATTACAGGCATGCACCTGAAGGAAGGCTGTTATAGAAGTTTGCAATACTGCTGAAGAAAATCCTGATTCTCCAGTCATAGTGAGGAGAAAGTGCTCCACCAGCCAGCTCCTACACACACCCTGAGGCCCGTCAGCAGATCTTCCCAGGCAAACTGAAAACAGTCAAAGCTTACCTCCTGTACATTCTCCCAAGTCTGCTCCCCTGCCATTTTAATGAGTAACATATCTGCACCCAGTTTCTCCAGCCAGAGGTCTGATAATCATCTTTGACCTCTCACTGGGCTCTATCACCAAACACCATCAGTTCTGAAACATGTCTCACTCACCTGCCTCCATGCCTGTGGACCTCTGGGTCAAGCCGCTGCCATGGTAACCCAAGTCTGACAGGAAACCCCCTTTCCTCTTTTGCAGCCTCCTACCCAGTCTCTTAGCCGCTTTAATACTGAATTTCATGTCCCATAAGATGCCCTCCTCCTGTCTCTCTTAGGGTCTGCATTCATTTATTGGTGGTGGTTACTTGTATTCATGTTTTAAATAATAAAAACCACTCCCAAGTTGATAGAGAGATACACCAAGGCAGATTTAAGCTGATATGTCCTTCAGCAACACCAGCCTTTGCAGTGGAGGAAGCTGGGATAGGTTTGTCTGGGTTTGTGTGTGTGTATCAATAGCACATGTGTGGAGATCTGCCAACAACTTGTAGAAATCAGTAGTCTTCCTTCTACCCTGTGTCTCACAGGGATTGAACTCAGATCTCCAGGCTTGGAAGCAAACATCTTCACCTGCTGAGCCCTCTTACCTACCCTTGTTTGTCTTTTAAGGCAGAGACTTACTATGTAGCTACTATGGTTTGAATGAGAAATCTCCTCTATAGGCTTCTGTGTGAACATTCAGTCCCCAGTGGGCTAGTGTTGATTAGGGAGGAACCTTTAGAAGGTGGGGTTTTCCTAAGGGAAGTGAGCCACTAGGGGCGCACCTTGAGTGAGGCTTTACAGTGCAGCTCTTCTTCCTGTTTGATACAGTAGCCAGCTTCCTGCTCCTGCTGCCACTTTCCCCAGATGCAGACTGTATCCCCCAAGAACTGTAAGCCCAGAATAATCCCCCTCTTTCTTACATCGCGTTTGTCAGAGTTATTTTATTACAGTAACAGAAAAAGAAGCTAAGATGGGGCTGGGAGGTGGGTGACTCACCGGGTTAGAGCACCTGTTACACTTGCAGAGGCCCAGGGCTCATCTCTGAGCACCTGTAATGGTGGCTTACAGCCATCCATAACTCCCCTTCCAGAGATAAGCCTCCCCCTTCTGACTTCCTCAGACACCAGGCACACATGCAGTGTACACACATACATGCCGGCAAGACATTCATATAGATAAAATAAATGAATATCGAAGAGTGGAGAGACTAAGACAGCAAGCCAAGCTGACTCAAGTGCTCAGCTCAGTCCTCTTGCCTCAGCCTTCCAAGAGCTGGGTTTACAGGGTGAGAACTTCCTTCAGGGATTCCCCGCCCCATCCCTTGGCACTTACCCAGCCCTGGGACTCCCCCCCACCAGTCCACAGCTCCCTGCTCCCCTTTTATGGCTTTCTTTGCACTAGTTCCTCCTCAGGTGTGGGATTTGCTGGTTGCTGCATTTTTCAGGTCGAGTGTGGTTTCCATGTCCAGGGACTGCACTGGATCCTTCTTTCAGATCTGGTTGGCTATCTTAGACAGTATTTGATTCTCTGCTTTTTGTTTCAGCTTCAACTTCAATTTCTTCACACATCTTAGACACAGCTAATTATATATTATCTTAGCATTTTAGATCCTCGGAGAAAACAATTTATTGTTCCTGGTGCCTGTCACTTTCGGTGGCTTGTTTCCCTATGTGCTTTATACCTTTATCACTAACTCACATTTGAGTATTCCCAAAGGGACCTTGGGATAAGGACTCATTCCTTCAGAAAGGACCATGTTGACTTTGGCCAGGTTCCCTGGGCACCACCACCCTGGGGCTGTCAAATTCATTGTTACTTTATGGATTCTAGGTCCTCAAAGGTAGTGTGCATTTAAAAAACAAAAAAAGTAAGCTCTTGAAAGAATATCAACTAGTATGTCATTTTTAGGGAATTCTTTCCCACCACTCCCCTAGCAATTACTGATCCTGGACCCTCCGGGGCCCTCACTTCAGGGCAGGGGAAGGAGGTTGTGTCCAAAGTCTTCACACAGTTCAAGCCCCAAAGCCCGCTTCCCCTGCTTTGAGTGGCTGGAGCTTTCTGAGTCTGAAAGCCTCTAGTCAGCTTTCTGGTTACGCTCCATCTCCCACAGCTAGGGAAGACCTACCGATGTCAAAAATTCAGGATGTCATCGCAGAGGGTGCCTGGTGTAACCCACTGAGCCTCCAAGTCTGTTGGAAACACTAATATCTAACTCACTTATGTCTTAATAGCTACAGATATCTTTTGAAAGCACAGATCTAACCATGTTACTCCAAACCCATCATGGTTTCTGGTGCCTCTGAGAACAAAGACCCACTTCCTTTCCATGGTCATAAAAGGCCCAACCCAAAGCTGGCTGGCCCTCTTCTCTTGAGGCCTGGCCTGTCTGTCTTCCTTTGTGTTTAGGTCAAGCCTAGCAACCAGTGTCCAACCCATTCACCTTCGTGGTCTGAATTAACCAGGAGGCAGGAAACATAGTGCCATGGATACTCAATGACATTCTTAACTTGTACTCTCAAAATATTAGTGACATGGGGTTATCCCACTGCAGAAGAGAAAACAGGCATAGAGGTGAGGTGACTTGACCAAAACCACAGAGCTAAGTGTTGGGCTCTAACCTGAATTTCTGCCTTTGAGTCCATCAGCTGAACCTCAAGGGATCAGGGGCTCACATCTATCACGTGCAGAAGCCAAAGCTGGCCCCTTGTTTCTGCAGACACTCTACCCATCTCATCCTATCCTGAGCAGAGGTGATAAAGACACAGTCTGATGGACTTGTTCCCCTGGGGCCCCAGCACCTTTTTGACTTCACCAAAGTGAGTTACATCTACAGTGACCTCCCCTTACACTAGAGACAATCCTGAACCCTATTTCCTCTATCTCCCCTCCCACCACACCTACCAAACTCTCCATTGGTTCATGTTCAGTCTGGGTCTGGAACAGTGTGGCCCCAGCCTGGAACCTGCCCTTGAGGTGCTCAGTGTTCTGAAGCCTCCAGAGCAGGCAGAGCAACGACAGCCACAGTTAACAGGGCTGTGACTGTAAAATCCATCAGGACTAAAGAGGCCTCAGCTCAGCCTGGACACTCAAGGAAGGTATCTGAGACACTTGGAACTGAACTGAACACAAGGTGAACAAAGAAGCCCAAAAAGAGACCAGAGTACAGAGAGGGCCAGGGCTGGTAGTGCCCCAAGGTGGTTCTGAGGCACTGCAGTCTGGACAGGCTGAAGAAAGGCTCCAGAAAGCCTGCTGGATGGAGACATGAGCCAGGGGCTGGCCAGGGAGCTCAGGAAGACTGGGGACACTAGCTCTATGGGACTAATGGCATTGACAACCACTCCCTCCACTGAGAGATAGATGGTGCCTATCTAAATTAACTGTGGTATTATTTGCTCAATCCTTCCCCCAGCTGAGCTCTTATCTACACTTGACAGATAAGGGTAAAGGCACTGCTGTGTGATTCCTCTCAGGGGCTTTCTGCAGGGGCAAAACACAGGACTTTCCCCAGGCTCCCCTGCCCTAGCTATGAAGTCGCCACAGGCTGTCCCCTGGCCACCCAGGCCTTTCTGTTCCAAGGTACCTTGTTCTGCCCAACTTATATTTTTGTGATGGTGGCCTCTGCTTTCCTTAAGGATATTAAGACATGGGTAAGGGATGAAGATGGCCAGGCAATGAACTGACTGGAACATGGTTGATGACCTACATCAGGGTCCTAGGCACAGTGGAAAAGAACTGTCTCAGTCAGACACATCCACACTCACTCACATACATGCACACGTGGGAGGCCACTGTGAGGAGTGAGCTGGAGGCGGGAGGGGTACCCAGGGCTGGAGCCACTCCCCTTCCCTTTCCTCCCTATGCCATGGGTTTGGGCTGGTACTTTGAAGTCTCATGGGCAGGGCTGGGGACGAAGTGACTGGGAGAGCCCCAGATCCAGTTAACCTCAAGCCAGGAGACCAAAGTCACTCAGAGAGTGACTGGAACCAGCCCTGGATTTTAATCTCTGTTCTGTCCTTTGGGCATGGGGGACTATAGTTCAAAGAATGCAGTGTGTATCTATAGGGAGTTGTGGCTTCTGAATTGACTTTTCTAGGTTTCAAATATGTCCAAGAGGTCTCACTCAAAGTCCCCTCCTCCTGTGCCCCTTAGCCACACATGATCAGTACTAAAGGGAAAGATTTAACAGGACATGGCCTTTCAGAGTTTTGAAAGCAGACAGCTTTGAGCTGAGGTACAGCTCAGCAGCCACTTGGTCACCTACTAGAGGTGTTTTGGTTTTGTCCTTTGAGACTGGACTGGGTCTCTTATATCTAAGGCTGGCCTGGAACTCACCATGTAACCATGGATGAGCTTGAATTTCTGATCCTTTTGCCTCCACCTCCCATATGCTGGGATTACAGGTTATGCTCCACTATGCCTAGCTTTACCTCGGTCCCTGTGCATGCTAGACAAGCACCATGCCAGCTGAGCTCCAACCCCAGCCTGGAGAAAGTTCCTCAACTTTGATAAGCCTCTATTTCCTCATCAGTACAATGGGCTTAATGGTACCTACAGGATTGTGAGGCAAGACTGAGGTGGGGAGTAGTCAGGAACTATCACTAGCTGTTCTTTCCAATGCTATGCACTGCCCATCTCTTTCCTCAAGCAGGACTAAAGTGGGAACGGAACAAGCCAGGCTTGGAGGCCCATTCCTACAGTCCCAGCACCCAGGAAGATCTTGAATCTGAGGCCAGAAAAGGTCAACATAGTGATATCCTGTCAAAAAGAGAGAGGGGGTGGGGAAGGAGAGAAAGAAAGGAGGGAGGGGAAGGCCTGAATACACACTGTAACTACCAGGGGGACCACAGAGGCACACTCCTGTGTACAAAAGACAGCCATACAGGAATACTCTGAATAGAAGGACACAGGAAACCACCCCAATGTCTAACAAGAAGGATGACTAAATAAATGGAGTCTTTACATAGGGTGGTAAAGCGGGCATCAGGGTGAGGGGAACCAGCATGTGGGCCCAAGGAGGCAAAACCCTCAGAAACCCAACTGTTAGAAAAGTAACCCACAGAACAGGCTCTGTTACAGAACACTTGAAAGTGAGAGCTGGATTGTTTCTAGATTTTCCTATACTCAGCAGAGAATAAAAATGGAAAACAATAAACTCAAGACTCAGGCTGGCAATTATCTCTGGAGAGGGGAGGTGGCGGGCAGGGGTGGGGGTGGGTATTCCAGAGGGTTTCACTAACACGACTTCTCTCTTAAAGGGAGGATGGAGTGTGTGGAACACAGAGTTAGTATCTGGCAACACAGGGTGGCATGAACACAGGACTGCATTTTATTATTTACCACAGAGGCTGGAGAGATGGCTTTGTGGTTAGGAATGTGTGTCGCTCTCATAGAGGGTCAGAGTCTGGTTCCCAGGACCCTCACTGATGGCTCACCACTGCCTACAACTCCAACTACAGGGGATCTGATGCCCTCTTCTGCACTCTCTCTATATACATAATTTAAAAATCAAAACGCCTTAAAATCACTTACCATATTCTTCTGAAGCCTTAAAAACATTTCACGTTTGTTTGTTTGTTTGTTTGTTTTTTGTTTTTCGAGACAAGGTTTCTCTGTGTAGCCCTGGCTGTCCTGGAACTCACTCTGTAGACCAGGCTGGCCTCGAACTCAGGAATCCACCTGCCTCTGCCTTCCAAGTACTGGGATTAAAGGTGTGCGCCAACACTACCCAGCTACATTTCACATTTTTTTTTTAGTTAGACATGGTGGCACATGCCTGTAGTCCCAGCTGGTGGGAGATAGAGATGGGACCATCAAGAGTTCAAAGGTCATCATCCTTGGCTACCCAGAGAATGCAACAGCAGCCTGGGCTACATGAGACCCTGTCTCAGCCCACCCTGTCCCCACTGCCAAGAAATTATTGTTATATGGTAGATAAAACTTTATTAGAGTTATACCCAGACAAGATCTGAGTGTTTGCTGAGACTAAATGTCTACAGGTGGAGGTGGGGGTTGCCTCTACTTTGGTCTTCCTCTCCTCAAATCCCACAAGGATGGCACTGACCAGAAGCAGGGGACTGGACAAATGAACCTGTGTGACCACAAAGACTGGGCCCTCGCAGGCATACAGGGACACAGGTATTCTGTTCGTGCTAGAAATTTGTGCTTACTGGCCTGGAGGCTTAGAGCAGGGTTAGAGGAGCCCACGGTTCTTCTGGGGACTCAGGCACAGATGTGGTATATAGGCAAGAGGGACAAGTCTGGCTTTTAGCCAGCACGTCTGGATTTGTGGATGGAAGCCTTGCTCCAATGTCTGCCTTTTCTTCTGAAAACCACGGTTCTAGTACTGAAGGGTGGTATTCTCACAGGACTGTGTAGAAAAGTACCCAGGCAGGCTCCAGAGCTGAGCTTTCAACCCTCAGCAGGAAGAGCACAGCTAGCCCAGCCTCTCTGTATTTTCCAAAGGAGGAAACAGAAGTCAGGGAGGTAAAACCCTTGACTGAAATTATACAACAGAAAATGATTAGGGGAAACTTAACAGGTGACTTCCTCCAGCCCACGGTGTCCCCCAGCACAGATCGCCCACTCTCTCGGACCCACACTATTCTATAGGCCCTGGGGAGGCTTCCAGCTGGCTGGTGGCTTTTCTCCTCCCAGTTCATCTGTCAGGCCTCAGGCCTTTGGCAAATATTGTCACTAGTCTGAGTCTCCAGGTAGGGCGGGCAACCCTCCCAGCTCACCTGAGCAGGATCTCTGCCCAGCAACCTCCCAGCAGCAGCCTGGGATCCCAGCAACTGGCCCAAGCACTGAAACTCAGGCACAGCAGAACTGCTGATTGTCTCCAGACAATCTAGGGGGTCTGTCTGTGACTTCCGAGGGATGGGGGTGGGGCTGGCCAGGACAGCCATGTTGGTAGTGACAACAGCCACCTTGACAACCTAGGTTCCTGCTACACCCAAAACCCCGGGCCCCAAGCACACTTAGAGCCCTTCAAATACCCCAGATATCCCTAAAGGTGATGCCACCAGACAGAGCTGTGTTCAAATCTCACTTTCCACTCTTATCTCCCGGATAATCAAAGTCACTTAAGAGCTATGCCTCAGTTTCCTCATCTGCAAAGAAGGGTGATTGTAACAAGGTCCACCCCACGGGTATACACTCTATGAGGAGGGAGAGAAAGTTGGGACCCAGAAGGCCTGTGACTGAGCCAGGGTCCCCAGGAGGCAGCGGGGCGCGGGCTGCAGGCTGCGCAGCGGCTGGAGCCGCAGTGCGGTCCCGGGGCTCCTCCTGGGAGGCCCCCGCAGCATTCGCCCCGCATGGCCCGCGCCCGCAGGCGGCCTCCGCCACTCACCCTGCGGGCTGGTCGCCCGGGCCGCTGGCCGTGCTCATCGCTGTGCGCGCCGGACGCCAGGCACAGCCTGGGTGCTGCGGCCGGATCCCAGCGACGCGGCGGCCGGGGAGGGGCGCGCCGGGGGGCGGGGAAGGCGACGGGGCCGGGCCGGTCTCGGGCTGCCCACCCGCGCAGTGGGGCCATGGCCGCGCCCGCGCTGCGCACGCCCGCCCCTGGCGCTGGCCAGGTGAGACCCCGGCGCTCAAGGTCGGCGCGGCCCGGGCCTCGGAGCATCGGCGCAGACACCTACCGGAGCTGCGGACACGTCCACCCGCTCGGGCTGGGAAATTCTCCCTAGGCCACAGCTCCCGGCCCCGCACCTAAGTTCTCGCGGTCCAGCCGCATTGCCGGGCCATCTTAGCAGAAAGCCTAGCTTCTGCAAACAGGCGTGGACATTCAGTCTAACCACTTGCCCAAACCGGACCAGTGTTTTGCAAGAGACCAGAAGGCGGGAAAGCAGGCGGGTTAGCACGCACCGCTAGCAAGCAGCTCAACAGTCGCCTTCTCAAACAGTCCCTAAAATTGCCATTTTCCAGATGCGAAAACTCGAGCGGTCGAGTCCATGTGACCTGTGTGGAGCCACTCCAATAAGTAGCAAGCAGGAACTGCAACTTAGCCCTAACTCTAAAGCTCAAACTCACTCCCTTCTCCCTTTGGCCCTCTCCTCTCTCACAGTGAGTAGTCCATCCCCAGATGCCCACTTTGCATTTAGACCCGAGGCAGGTTCCGAAGAAGCCCACGTGATCTTCAAGCAGAGCCCTGGCCCATTAAGAGTTAACCAGCCGCTACCTCTGGGCCCCAGATGCTCCTGTGACTCATCATAACACGTGGCTGCCATTAGATTAGTGCTGTCCCTTTAGAAAGGCAAGGGACAGGAGGAGGGATTGGCCCTCAGCTCCAGGATGTCAGAAGAGGAAGCAAGAAAGAGCAGCCTGCAAATGCAGCCATGGTGGGAAGGACTTGGACTAGATCCCAGAGGAGCCAGGCAAGTTGAATTTAGGAATAGGGAGAAATGTCTGGGGGGATTGCGGCTCACATCACAATAGGCTGCCTGGAAAGGCTGCGAGTTGTTTGTTGTTCTTTTTAAAATTATTTTTATGTGTTTTAGAGTTTTGCCTGTAGCTATGCCTGTGTAGAAGTGTCAGGTCCCCTGGAGCTGGAGTTATAGACATTGTGAGCTGCCATGCAGGTGCTGGGAATTGAACCCCTGTCCTCTGGAAGAGCAGCCAATACTCTTAACTGCTGAGCCATTTCCCAGGATGTGAGTTCTTATGCTGCCCTGTGTGAGCAGAGGCCAGATGCTGCTATGTGGAAACTATCCCAGCCTTGGTAGCCTCACATATGGGCTTGAAAAGATAAAGGTGGGAGCCTGACCGATGGCATCCACCAGCAACTATGATATAAGGAATCCAGACGAGTGTATGTGTGGTGTGGGGGGGTCTGTCTGGAGCAGAGGGGAGCTGAGCCTTGAAAAGTGTGTTAATGAAGTCGGGAGCAGGTGTGCTCCATGAGGGACCAATGTAGACAAAGGCACAAGAGTGGGTGAGGACACACTGAGGAAGGCTGGAGTTTGTGATTCTGAAGAGACCAGTGGAGAGAGTCCTAGGTGATGAGGCCGAAGCCTGCCACAAATTCTGTACAATCATGTCCCCAGTCCTTTGCACACGCTGTTCCTTTTGCCTAGAACACACACTCCTTCCTGATCACATAATTCATCCACGTCATCAGGGATAGAGCCAGAAGCTATTCAGCATTTGGGAGGTAGAGGCAGAAGGCTCAGGAGTTCAAAGTCACCCTCAGCTACTTAAGGGCTTCCAGGCTAGCTAGGTTCTATGAGACAGAAATGGACAGACAGATACACACACACACACACACACACACACACACACAGAGAGAGAGAGAGAGAGAGAGAGACAGAGACAGAGACAGAGAGACAGAGAGAGACAGAGAGAGACAGAGAGAGAGAGACATACAGCATGAAGAACAGCACAGGGGCTAGATAGACACAACAGATTGCTAATGTCTTGTTAGAGCCGCAGAAGAGGCCAGGTGGATACGTGGTCCTGAAGCACTAAGCTTTGTTAGTTTCGTTAGTTCTGATTATATTCAGCCAGTCTTTATTAAGAACTTTCATCAGTTCAGATGTCACCTCTCCCAGGAAGTCCCTGGCTGGGTCCTGGACTATCATCTCTTACCTCCTGTGGGTGACACTGTCTGTGTGAGATGGGGAAGGGGCAGGAAGAGATGCCTGTGCGTGACTCTCTTGGACATCTCTCAAGGTAGGGTAAAGTCAGTTCATCACCGTGTCTCTGCCTGTGGATACCTGACAGTGAACACTGGGTTCAGGGAGGTACAAGCTCCTCTGAGGGAATCAGCTTAGCAATGGCTGGCTCATGTCAAAGGCCTCTTACAAGCCACACGTGCTGGTCCGTGTGCAAGGGTAATCTTGCCCAACTTTCATCTTTTAACTACTCTGTGAAGCTCAGTTTCTACAGAAGGAAATGGAATAGCCCTACCTCCTTCCCCGTGAGCAGCAAGAATTTGTGCAGAGATGGAGAGGGCCTGGCATGCAGCACAGCAGTGGTGCTGGTGCCCAGGGATGGACTCTGCTCTTCTCCCCATTTTACAGATGAGAACAGTTGAGCAAAGGTCAGCAGCAGTCAGGACTCTTCCTCCATCACCACAGTGGTCCTCAAGCTGGAGCCAGACATCCAGTGATTCAGTGGGGTGTCCCCAAGGCTGTTCCTGGTCCCCAAGAGTTCTGGCCTGGCTTCAGCTCATCATTGCTTCCCCCTCCCAGTCCAGGTGACCCAGCTTGGATCACGTGCTTAGCGTCATGTTGAGCCAACAACTGAGCCTGAGGACTAACTTCCCAAATCTCAGTCCCTTCTTCACCTGCTGGGTCACCTGTTTCCTGACTTGTCATGTCCAAGAGATGTCAGGCCTGCTTTCCTTCCTCATTTCCTCCACAACCCACAAGAACACATTGCCAGACCACTGGGCTTCTTCACTTCACTACACACCACTCACACTGTACTTCAGGACCACTACACACCACTCACATTATATTTCAGGACCACTATATGTGGCCTGTGTACCACGTGATCTCACTGAGTGGCTAGGAGAACCTCTTTGCACTGCTCTCATCTGTGCTTTCTCAGCTGGAGAGGTCTCAGAAGATACTGTGAGCAAAACTTCCTCAGAATGCCCTGGAAAGTCTGTAGTGGCACTACCTCCCATGGGAAAACTGAGGTTTGGATCATGGTCTAGTTATAGCTTAAACCCAAGGCTTGAGTTCTTATTTTACAGAACACATCTTTTTAAAATTTTAAGTGTATATAGTGTGTGTGTCTGTACACACATGCGCATGCGTGTGCAGCATGTGGGCTCACACACTGATGTGGAGGTCAGAGGGCAACTCTCAGGAGCTGGTTCTCTCCTTCCACCACAGAACACAGCTGCCACTCCCATAAGGAGTTATATAACTGAATATTAGGCTTGCAACATTTTTGGCAGCAATAAAAGGTTTCTGAATGCATAACAACCAAAAAATTAATTCAAAATCAAATCTGTCTTGAATCTAAGGTGTTTCTGGCAGTGCTTGGCCATGTGTGCCATGTGATTTCACGGCAGCTCTGGCTCTGAACACACACACTTTGCTGTTCTGCTGTGTGATTCAGTGTTCCTGCAGTGCACAAAAGCTTTTTGCAATTATAGAAATATAATGAGTTAATCATGCAAATCAAGGGTGTGCACACAGGAGGAGACCAGAGGAGGATGCCTGGTATTTTCCTCTATCATTTTCCATCTTACTGCTTTGAGACGGGTCTGTCATTGAACCTGGCAGCTTTAGCGGGGCTGGCTGGCTCATCCCCAGCCTTCAACACTGGAGTTACAGGCACATGCAGCCATGCCTGGCTTTTTACATGAGTGCTTGGGGTTCAGATTCAGGCCCCGAAGCATACACAGCAAGCACACTTACCCATGAGCCAGTTACATAGTTCCCCAAGTCAAGCCTTTCAGTACTTTCCATCCATCACTCCCCACTTTCAAGCCAATACATCTCTGGGTTAGATTTTGTTAGAAAGTGTGACTTCAAAAACTGCTGCTTGATGCTGGCATGTGAGGACTCATGCTTGTAACCCCAGGGCTTGGAAGGCTAAACAGGAGGAATGCCTAAGTTTGAGGCAGTTCTGATCTACACAATGAGTTCTAGGCTAGATGAGGCTACAGGAAAAAAAAAAAAAAGGCAATCGGTGATGGTACACACCTTTAATCTCAGCTTTTGGGAGGCAGAGGCAGGTGAGTTTAAGACCAGCCTAGTCTACAGGGTAAGTTCCAGGAGAGCCAGGGCTACACAGAAAAACTCTGTCTCAAAAAACAAAGTTAAATGAGAGGCTGGAGAGATGGATCGGTGGTTAAGAGGACTGGCTGCTCTCTCAGAGGACTTGGATTCAAGACCCCACACCCACAGGACAACTCACGATTCTGTAAGTCCAGTCTTAGAGAATCTGAGAACCTCTTCTGGCCTCCATCGGTACCAGGCACACATGTAGTGCACATATCTACACGCATACAAAACATTCATACACATAAAATAAGTAAGTAGAAACATAGAAAACAAAATAAAGCAAGCCCTTTCATCTTACTGGTGTGTAAATTTACTTTCATTCTTAATAAATGGTAAAATTATGTGTCAAAGAACTTTTTTAAAATAAAATTCCTTATGCTTGATTATGAGTCAATGTTTGGTTTGTATACCTACTTTATAGACCTATATGACTGGGGTCACTGCGTGCCCAGGCTGCCACAGTGGAACCCCAGTATAGAGAATGGGAGAAGAAAGGAAAGAGGGTATTTGAAATTTGGGCCATAGGAATGGAGTGTACGTGTGTGACAAGTGATGCCCTTCCTAGAGACTGCTTAAGCTAGAGTCAGCTATGCCTCCATCCCAGTAAACCTTTCTTCCATCTATAAACTTAGAACAGTATCCCAAACACTCAGGACGGTAGGACAGGGGTTTAGTATTACTTGGGCAGCCTCTTGGCCCCCATCTCCCTCAGCTGCCTCCCCTAGGCCCTGCCCTAGCATAAAATACCCCCTCCTCATTCTTTCAGGCTCTGCCACTCCCAATTTGGTCCCTGGTCCCTAACATGTTTTCCTAACACGACTGAATTGGTAACTATAAAGTAACCTCTATTTCTCTTTAAACATTTTAAATCTATTTGCAAAGAAGTGGCAAGTCCAAGCTGTGTACCCTGTGAGGTCAGAGGACAACGTACAGAAGTTGGTTTTCTCCGTCCACCATGTGGGTCCTGTAGGAGACTGAACTCAGGTTATAGGCTTAGGCATCTTAATGATTTTTGAAGTGCACAGGCCCATCAGCATAGGCCCTTAAAGAGGGAATGGCAGTCATAGCTGTTTTGTGAAATTCTCTAAGTAGTCTTGGCTAGCCTTGGACTTTATACACAGACCAGGCTCGCCATGAACTTTCAGTGATCGGCTTGCCTCTGCTTCCCAAGTGCTAAGATCACAGGCATGAGTCACAGCTCTTGAACATTCCCCAGCAGTGACTTCCTGGGGAGATGCCTGTTCCTTAGATAGGGTTACTCCCTCCAATGTACCCTGCCCCACAAACTGTGAAACCCTGGGAATATTACTGCCCATTCTAGCCTTTGTTTCCCTCACCCACCAACAGAGGGCAGAGCAGGGAGCTCTACAGTCCTCTGATATTTTATGTTCAAGGATTGGGACCCCTCTGCTCCAGTCTGGTCGTCAGGTGCTGCAAAGGGTGGAGCAGAGGAAGGAGCAATGGGGCAGGTGAGAGAGGCCAAGGACAGTTCTGTCTGACACCAAGGATCCAAGCTCTGGAGACCCCTGTTGGAGGCTAAGCTGTAGAGTAAGGGTGATCTGGGTAGATGCCTGCCATGTCCCAGCTAGCTTGTGGCTGCATAGGGAGTGGCTGAGAGAGCAGGCTGCACCCCTGCTCTGACACCCCAGGGAGACGGTGAGTTGTTTCAGGGGTGCAATGAGGCAACAGAAGGAAGCTCTCAGAACAGAGTCTCGTCATTATTCCTTAGCTTCAGCTTCCTCACCAATAAAGCCAGTAGGAGGATTTTTGTGAACACTGGGTAGGAAAATGAGCCTAAACAGGCCTCGCCACCAGGGGAAGGAAGGTGCACCCAGGAACCATGGCCAGCACCTCGGGGTCTCCCTGCTCAATGTTATATAGAGAACAGATGGTACATGGCATGCATTCATTTGGTGGGTCTCCTTGTGTGGTAAAGGCAAGAGGAGGCAGCATCTGGAGGTGGGGGCCTGGTTCAGAAAGAGTAGAGGGTTTGGAAGTCAGCTGGAGGTTTACAGTGGCAAATGAGGAAGGAAGGAATCATCTGCAGAGCTGGCAGTGTCCTTCCACTGGTCTGCTTTGTGCTCAGGGACAGCTTTTTTAACTCTTTTAAAAAAGGGGTCTCTTAGGACTGACAGTTTCATCATCATCGTCATTTTATGTGCATGAGTTTTGCCTGGCTGTATGTCTCTGAATCATGTGCATACCTGTACTCACAGAAGCCAGAAGTGGGTGTTGGATCACCTGGAACTGGAGTTAGAGGTGGTTATAAACTGCCACATGGGTGCTGGGAATCTAACTTCGTTCTCTGGAAGAGCAGCCCGTACTTGTAACAGCAGAGCCATCTCCCTAGCTCCAGAACCCACTTTTTGGTTTTTCTTGACAGGGTTTCTCTGTGTGGTCCTGGCTGTCCTGGAACTCACTCTGTAGACCAGGCTGACCTCGAACTCAGAAATCCGCCTGCCTCTGCCTCCCAAGTGCTGGGATTAAAGGCGTGTTCCACCACCGCCTGCCCTCCAGAACTCACTTAAAAAAAAAAAAAAGCCAGATACCAAACCAATTTGAGTTCATCTGATCACTATGATGCATAGTAGAAGAGAAGAACTAAGTTCAGAATTTTGTCCTCTGACTTCCACAAGAGTACCACCACACACATACTAAATATAATAATAATCGTAATTGTCATTATGCTTACATATATTATGTCATATGCTTACAGATATAATAATAACAGTAACAATAACAATAATAAAAGCTAGGCCTGGTGGCATGTACTGGGGAGGCAGAGACTGGAAGATTCCTTAGACTTGCTGGCCAGGCAGCCCAGTCTACTTAGGGAGCCCCAATGAGAGATCCTGCCTCAAAAGACAAGGTGGGTTCCTCCTAAGGAAAAGCACCTGAGGTTGATTTCTAGCCTCCATGCACAGGTACCTACATGCCTACACACACCTGAACACACATGTGCACACCTGCACACACAGGTGCATGCACACCTGCACACATGTGCACACACCTGCACATACACACATATGCACAAAGATGTGCACTTGCACAGTCCCCACTGTTTCCCGACTGTGGATACCATGTGACCAGCAGTTTAAGGCTTCTGTTGCCTAGATTTCTCTGCCATGATTGTTGCTTTGATTTCTCTGCTATGGTAGACTGCATGCTTTAGTGAGCTAGAGTAAACTCCCCCACCCACCCCTCTTGAGTTGCTCTTGTCAGAGAACGCTATCAGCAACAGAGAAAGAAACTGTTTTTACAAAGGACATCAAAGACAGAGGCAAGGATCATTCCGAGTTGGAGAGAGGCTTTCAGACTGCCTGTCTGGGCTTCCTAACTTCTAGAATTGTGAGAAATACATTCTGTTCTTTGAAAACCAGAAATGGAAACCAGGCAGACACAGGTGATAAAGTGAGGGCCCTGAGGGAGGGCCACTCCTGGAGAGGTAATCCTCCAAATGCAGTCACTCCCTGTGGCCAATCAGCGCTTCACACAAAAACTCCCAACCCTCCCAGTTCTCCAGGGGACTCCTACAGCACTCACATTTTAAACGTATATCTTTTAGCTTTTGAGACTATAATTTTTATCAACTCCCCCTTCCTTTCCTTTCTATAAATCCTCCCATATATCCCTCCTTGCTCTTTTTCAAATCCGTGGTCTCCTTTTCCGTATACACATATTCATATAAATTTCTAAATACACAACTACAACCTGTTTAGTCCATAGAACATTACTCACATGTATGTTTTCAGGGATGACCATCTGGCCCATCTGGTACTGGATAACCAGTTGGTGTGCTCTGCCCTGGGAAAGACTATTTCTCTAGTTCCCTTAGTTACCTGTGGTTTTCTACAAAGGGTTAGGGTTTCAGGGGCTTTCTACCATCCATGTTAGCATGTCTACTGCTGCAGTCAACTACCCATGATCTTGAAGGAGAACCTACAACCATTCCTTTATTAAACTAGCAGAATCTCTAACTAGTCTACATTTATCTTTATCAAGGAAAGTTCTCTTTGCAAAGATGGAGACCACGTCAGAAAACCTAAGGATCAAAACGCAAATTTGTGGAGCATAGCCTCCCCCCCGCCCCCGGGGCTAACACTCTCATACCTAAGGCTCAGGAAACACTGCAGAAGAGGGGACAAAAAGATTGTAAGAGCCAGAGGATCAGGGACTTTGCTGTGAGACTGTGTTTCTCAGGAACACCTGAAACTACACCCATGACTCTCACCCACACGATTCTCTAAACATGAGCGGAACAAAGACATTACACCCATTTGAGAGATGAGGAAACAGAGGATTTAGCCACTGAGTGTCGTGTCACACACCTGCGATCCTAGCACTCAGGGACCCAGGCAGGATTGCTGAGAATTCAAGGACATCTTAGGCTAGCTTAGGTCATAATAAGACCCTGACTCAAAAGCAAAAATAAACTCAAAGTAACCAGCCAATCAACCAACCAACCAACCTACCCACCACCCAAACAACCAATGAACCCACCCACCCACTCACCCACCCATGTACCAACTAACCAACCACCTACCTGTCCAAACAGCCTCTCATCCAATGGCATCCTTCCTATCTCAAAGTCAGGGGTTCCACAAGCACCCTGTGTGGCCCCAGGGTGCTTTTATTTTATTCTATTTTACTGCTTGCTGGTGCCATATGAAGGTTTGGCAGCCATGGAGCTGCAAGGAGAATCAGGAGACAGTTGAGCTGGCCATGGGAAGTGGCTGACAGGCTTTTCAGGGAAGCAAGGCAACTGAAATCACAGATTTGAGGATCTTTCTGGAAACGGAATAGTGGCAGATCTCAAGCTGTGACCCCAATAACCTATTTCTCCCTGATGTTAAAAAGCACCCTAGCTGCCCCATGTTTCTGTCTTTCTGTACTCACAAGGCAGGACAAAGCTCACTTGCAGGATATTTCACGACCCATCACTGGGGACTGAGGTGCTAATGAAGTATCTCTCAAACTCTTATTCCTAGCAATGTGGGGATCGAAATCCTGGAATTTAAATAGCTGACATTATAAAAACCCCAAGGCTTTAAATCACAAGCCTAGGAATCACCAGTGCCTCAACTTGAAGGATCCAAAACTCGTGAGAAAAATCTAAGCAGTAGCCTCAAGTCTCCTGCAACACTGCCCAAAGATTAGATTAGACTACCCTTGCAGTCTAAGGCTTCGAGGCCTCCCCTGGCTCAGGCTCACACCAAGAGCAGGGATTCTCTCTCAAGCACAAACCATACCTGGAGCTGTGGTTTGGCTGAGCTAAGAAGTCAATTTGAGGCCAGGTAGGTGGTGATGTTCCTATTAAGGTATAACAGGCTCCAGGACAGTTCCATTCATTTCCCCAACAGTTCTGAAATTATCTAGTTCTCCTGAAGGAAATGCCTCCTCTGACCCCTGAAATTTTCTGAATCTCTTCTCAAAGACAAGATCTAGGATAAGAGACTCCCTCACATTTCCATCAAGAAGGACATGCACCCACATTTATTCAATACCAGTGCTGTCTACAAGCCACAGCTGGCATCTGAAGGCATGGACGTGCAGGCCACTCATGTGGAGGCATCTTCTTGACCAGAGCCTCACTCCTCATCTTGGTGATTCTCTGGCATGTTTTATCAAGTCTTTGTTCTTTCTGCTTAGTTTCTCTCTGCCAGTCTCCTCTTTGTCCTAATCTCTACCCCAGCATCCCTCTCCTGGGTCACCAATCCATCCTCCCTTCTGGTTACCCTGCGTCTGGTCTCTCCACACAATGGCACTAGAAATACATATGCAGAGACTTCTTAGGAGGCTTCCTGTTGCCCACAGGACAGAGAACAACTGAAATTTTATTGCCAGGTCCTAGATAAGGAGAAACCTGCCCGGATTGCAGCTAGGCTGTGTTTTGTCAGAGTATCCTATCCTCCTCAGAAATTACTCCTTGTAAAATCATCAGAACCAAAATATATTGAGCCCCAATTTTTACTGGGCCCTGGAGACCCCACCCTCTTGTATGAAGGAGTAGGTGGCCATGACCTAATAGTTGTTAGGGTAGCATAGTCACCTTTAGACAGAGTGAAGATCCTGCCTAGAACCTTTGGGTCCTTACCAATCATTCTGCTTATTCTGGCCAGCCTTTTTCTGAGATCCTTAGATCTTTAATTTCTGGCCTCTTTCTGCTCCCTCAGACATACCTTGGGCTTTGAAATGAACTGTTCTCACCCTGAAGGCTCCGAGCATGCTCCATCCATTTTTACTCTGCATCCATCATAGTACTGTGAAGTTTACCCAGCACCTGTTTCTGATGTCTCTTTGCTTATGTTTATCTATGCTGCTGTTCTGTGCTAGAATATGGTCTCCAAGAGCAGAGTCCTCTATGTCTGAATTCAAATTGTGGCCACAAAGCCTCATACAGTACTTAACAAGAGGCAAGAGATCCACAGAGTATCCTGGAAGACTGACTGAGAACCATAAAAGAGAAGCAAATGTGCAAGTGCCCTGGACCTGAAAACTCAGGGCTGGCTAGAGGACTCAGCAGGTACACTCAGCGGCAGTCAAGCTGATGACCCGAGTTCTATCCCTGAGAGCATATGGTGGAAGGAGAGAATGGACTCCCAAAAGTTGTCCTCTACCTACATCCATATGTGTACTATGGATGTGCATGCCCACCTCCCCAATCAATAAATGATGCAGAGAGAGAGAGAGAGAGAGAGAGAGAGAGACCATGCCAGGTATTGGTGGCTCACATCATTAATTCCAGCACTCAGGAAGCAGAGGCAGGTGGGTCTCTGACTCTCTGACTTTGGGGGCAGCCTGGTCTTCAGAGGACATTCCAGGACAGTCAGGGCTACCTAGAGAAGCCATTGCAGGGTGGGGGAGGTGAAGGACAGAAACCGTGACTCAGATGGGATTTTTAAAAAGGAGACTTCAACTGAGTTTTATAAAGTGTCAAGAAGTGACGAGATTGTCTTCCAAGCAGATCTGAGCAATTGCAGCTCAGCTGTAAGAATACTACAAGGCAGATGCCAGTAACTCAGTTTCCAGGTGATGGGCAGCCACAGGCTGTTCTGGGTTTGTTTGTTTGTTTGGAGACAGGGTCTTATGTCATATGTGTCCCAGGCCAGTTTCAATCATAAACTCACTAGGTACTGAACCTTGAACTCTTGGTCTTCCTACATGCTAGGCAAACTATATGCCCAGCCCTCACAGAAGAGTGCTAAGGTAGAAAACTGACATGTGCCTGGTTTATGTTTTAGTGAGAACACTAGGCAAGCTAGGGGCTACTGCAAAGGTCTGGCAGAGACATCCTGGAGATAAAATCAGCAGGATGTAGACTAGGGAAGGGATGAGGAGGGAGGGGTCAGCGATGACTCCCAGGTTTCAGGCTTAGGCAACTGGGTGACTGTACCATTCACTGAGGTGGGGACATAGGGTGAAGAACAGGTTTGGGGGTGAAGATATATTATCAGGATTGTGGCTTGTCAAGTTAGGGGTGCTCAGGACAGCTTTGCCCTCTCCCAGGGACAGCAGTGTGGGAAACAACAGTCAGTATGAAGGCCTTGTGAGGCAGTCAGGACGGTTCCCTCAGATAGCACACACACCTAAAGCCACCAACTCATCCAGATGTGGGGGAAGTAGGGGAGGTGACACTCAGAAGAGAGCAATGACACATCCCTGCAGAGTTGTGCATGGGGCAATTTTGATACAATCTCCACTGCCCCCACCCCCTGCATCACTGGGCTGGGGACCAGGATCCCCTTCTCTGTACTGCAAGCTCCAAGGGCCAGACCAGTGAATCTAGCAACTTGGCTTAGGTGGAGTGGGGCTGCACCCTTTGTCCACAGATCCCACTGGCTCAGGGAGAGTGCAGGTGACACGGGAGCACATGGGGCTGCAGGAGGCTCTGAGTTGCCCTAGGGCAGCAGTTAGCCTCACTGTCCCCTTACCCCTCACCGCCCCGGCCAGCCCCATCCTGTACCTGTGGTCTCTTTTCCTGGATGCTGCCCTCTTCCAGGTGGTCAGGAAGGCCATGAGGGCAGGCTGGCTGGGAGGACGCTCGTAGCTCCTCGTGTTGACAGCTGCAGCAGGCAGCAGAGACTCACAAAGACTCTCCGGAGGCAGCACCTGGCATGCAGGGCGGGCTCAGCTCCTCCCAGCCTTGGCAGGCTGCCTTCCTTGTAGACGTCCCTGTTGCAGGCCAGGCCTGAGGGCCAAGAGCACCTCCATTCCACCCAGAACCGATGGGATCTCAAACTAGACCCATCTTTGGTCACAGAGAGGGACAGGTTTGTCCTGAATCAGGCAGTGCAAGCATCACATAAACTTCTGATTGCCAAGTAAAAGAAGGGGATGGGACAGGAGCTAATATGCCACAGGCTCTCTCTGAATGATGTGGGTTATGTGTATTTTAGCATTTTATATTACTACTAACAAAAAGAATGGGCTCTGGCATCTGACCAGAGCAGTCCAGTAGGCAGGCACCTGTGGGTGCTTATACCAGCTCAGACGAAGATAAGACACAGGAAGAGCTTGAGAGAACTTGGATCTAGGACCTCCTAGAAGCTTTCTTAGAGTGTGGAGGCTGAGAGATTCCATTTCCTTTTGGGCTGGGTTTGCATCCTGTCTGCTGGTGTAATGTAAGTCTCCTGTCTAATACATTGTAGCTGATTCTTACAAGTCAAATGTTTTCAATATGCCAACCTGAGTCACATGCCTTACATAAAATCTTATCTTCAACTGACTAAATACCACATATCTCCATTTTGCAGTTGACAGAACTGAAGTTCAGCAAGGTTAATTCCTGGTGACCATGTCGTAGAGCTGTCTTTCTGGCCCAGGGTTCCACTCTGCCTGTGGTCTCTGGCCCTGGTTGGGCCAAGCATCCCCAAGTACATATGGGCAGTCACTTACTTGTTTCTGCTAAGCAGAGAAGAGATGACATTTCCCCCTTTCTCTGAGCACATCTCAGCCTGAGAATGTGCCTATCTAACCACAAAACTAGTGTGTCCAGACCTTGAAATTCCAGCTTGTGTGTACCCACAGGCTTCAGAAACCCCTGGTTCAGCTTGGCAGTGTTGGCACTGAAGACGGCCAGGGCTCTTCTGGACTTAGGCAAGAAACCTCAGAATAAGAAGCCTAGTCTCCTACAGGCAGAGCCCAGTCTATTGACAAAAGACTAAAGTTCCACCCTGCCTCTGGGATCACAGTCAACACCACCTTCTCCAGGAAGCCTCCTAGGTTCTCCTCCCTGGAAATCTCTCCCTGTCCAGAGGTCATATTTTTTATCTATTTTCCTCAAGTATTTAAAGCTACATTTTTTTAACTAAAAAAATGTTTTTTTAAACATTCAACTTGTATGCATGCATTTGCACTTGGAGTTCAAAGGACAACTTTTGAGTCAGCTCTCTTTCTCGACCTCTGTGGGTTCTGGTGATGGAATTCAGGTGCTTTTACCCATTGAGCCAGCTCATTAGCCCAACACTACATATTTTTAATAGTAGTCTACAGAATCAGTCTCATTCTTCAGATTCCCTCTTCTTCCCTCTCTTTCCCTCCTCTTGTTTGTATGCATGTATGTATGTATGTATGTATGCATGTATGTATGTATGCATGTATGTATTATCTTTTAAGGCAGGGTCTTACTCTGTAAACTGAGGCTGCCCTTGAACAATCTTCCTGCCCAGTCTCCCAAGTACTGGGACTACATATAAGAGCCACAACGCCCAGCTCCATTCTTCAGATTTCTTATCTGAGGGTACAGAGAAGCACCTTGTGTCTGTCTTTCCTGGAACTGGTACCACTGCTACACACAATTGAGTGAGCGAGGGAACCAGTACATAGTAAGTTGTCATCAGTAGCAGGCACTACATTACACACCAACTCCAATGTAGAAAATGACTGAAGAGTTCCAGACATGCCTGGAACAGTGACAGTCACTGTCCCCTCTCCCACACCCCACCTCAGCTGAGAAGTTGAGAAACTGAGTAAGGAGCTTGGGTTCAACCCAAAGGTTCTTAAACTTCTGGGTGTTTGCCATTTTTCAGTGTCAACTTAGAACTATGTTTGGCATAATCTTAAACTCTTCACAAGTACCAACTCAATCCTCAAACAACTCTATAGGCTGTGTTCTTTTACAACTCAGGGTTTTTGCCCCAAGGATTTATTTTTATGTGTAACTGTGTTTTACCTACAGATACTAAGTGTACCATGTTTGTGCATTGCTCACAGAGGCCTTAAGAGCATGTCCAATCCTCTGGAACTGGAGTTAACAGACTAGTGTGAACTGCCAAGAGGGTGCTAGGAACTAAAGCAGAGTTCTCTACAAGAATAACAGCTGCTCTTCCCATGGAACCATCTCTCTCTTCAGCCAACCACACCGCAGCTTTAATAACTGAGACAGGTGAGCAGAGAGCAGTAATTTGTTCCAATAACATATATGCCAGGAAAGTGTTAGAGGCATGATACTCCTACCTGTCTGCCTGCCACGCAAATTCTTAGGATATACAAAGTACTTAGGAGCCACATTCCCAAGCTCATCTTATTTTGCATGTAACAATCCTGAGGTAGAATATAGTTTTACCCCCAGCTTACTCTAGAGCCAATGTCTAGGCTGAAACCTCGGCTTCAGGCCAGCTACTTAATCTCCCTATCTTTATTTTCTCATCACTAAACCTAGGACAGTAACAATACATACTACAAGAGTTGTTATGCAAACAAGTAAGCACTAACAGAGCAGTTCTGGGAACAGTGTTCTGTGCACTTCCTTCAGGGATAATTTTATTCAGAGTAAGAAAATGAGGTGTTCAGTGTCAACGACTTTAAAGGAAACAGGTTTATCCCCTTTATTCAGATCAGAGTAACATGTTCTTAAAATGTATCATTACCTTCTCTATTTTCTTTTAATAATCATTTGTGTGTTTGTGTGTGTGTGTGTGTGTGTGTGTGCGTGCGCGCGTGTGCACACTAACTTACAGTAGTCAGTTACAGGCTTGGCAGTAAGTGCCTTTACACATTGAGCCACCTTGCTGACCCCCTTTTCTATCTTCCTAAAAAACAGACATGGCAGCTCTTTGTATCTGCAATGTAATATAAATTTAGATCTTGTATCAATAATCATTAATCCAACAATCCCAAGAGTACAATGTCATTGTCACTGTGTTCAGAGAGGTCAGGAGACTTAGGAAAACAGTCAGACCAGAATTAGTGAACTGACATAGGGTCTTACAGTTGCTTTGGCTGGCTATAAGCTCCTGAACACACTCAATCCTACCTCAGCCTCTACAGTTCAGACTACAGGCATGTACTACTGTCCTTGGCTTAAGACAATTTTTTATTTCATTCATATCATTCATGCAGAATATATGTAACATTACGTCCTGAATTTGAAATATTTTTAAAAATCAGTGGCTTTAATTTTGTCTTGTGACCCAGCACTTACTCAATGACAAATCCTATTTCCTGAGATTTAAAATGATGCTCTTTAACACACTGAAAGATTTACACACAGTGAGTCAAAGGCCAAGGTATGCAGAGTTACCCCAAAGAGACAAACACCCACCCAACCAGCCAAACCAGGTGTTAGCTCAATAAACATAGTAATCTAGAAAACCATGCCCCATGGTGCAGGCAGCTGAGATCAAGGGTAGCACCAGGAAGGCAGGTCTCAGATTCAATCTACTGTGGGCAAAGCCCAGTGACCATTATAATGGGAAGGAAATATTCTGGTCCTTACATCAGTGAACTTGACTAATAGGTCCTATTTCTTTTACTGACGAAATTAGGTTTCTAGAGAAAGGTCCGATCTTAGAGCAGGCTAAATTCATTCAAGTGATAAATGTCACCTATGAGAAGCCTCTTGAAGAAATCTTCTCAAATACACATCAAACAATGTTTGAGAGTGGGGTACATCAACCTTCATTTAATACACCTTCCAGACCATTCAGAGGCTTGCTAAGTTTAGAGTTACTCTTTTCCTCTCACTAACATCTATTTAGATGCTATAATTTGTTAATCTCAATTTTTTTTCTGGAGTCACTCTCCTCTTAGGGCTTAGCCAGAACACTTTGGATAAACTTCTCAATTGGATAACTTCACTTTACTTTCCCCCTAAAGCAATCCCCTCAATTACCAAGGACAGCTTATACAAAACCATAAAGACAACTCATTCTTTTATCCATAAATGTACTGTATGGCTGTACTGAGCTATTTAAAAATGTTTAAAACTTACTTTCTACCTCCTTTTTATTCAGGATGTGGGGCTCATGGAATCCAAACTGGACTTGAATTCGTTATATAGCCAATAATGATCAACTTCTGACCCTCCTGCCTCTACTTCCCTAGTGTTGGGATCACAGGCATGCAACATCCTGCCAGTTTGCAGGCTGCTGGGGACTGAGGCCAGGGCTTCATTCATTTCAGGCACTGTGCCCACTGGAATCCTCAGGTCCTCCACTTCCCTAGACATGTCTTCCTTCAGAGTCTCTGCATTACTGGTTACTGTTCATTTCTGCTTGACTTATTGCTTCAGACTTATAACCCAGGCTGACCTTTAATTCTGAGGACTTTTCTGTGTGAGCATCCAGAATGCTAGTCTTATTAGGCATAAACCACCACCTGACTTAAACTTGTATTTCTTTAATAAAAAGCAAGGCTGGCCCTTTTTGCCCTATGTTTATGGGGTAATGTAAATAATTTACAATTGAGTTCTCTTATGTGAGCAACTCATGTAAATTAGACAAGACTATTAATTGGACAATGCTTTTATTCAAGAATTATTTTATTTTTAATCATGTGTTACAGTCATATCTGTGTAGATGAGTGTGAATGCCTGAGGAGGTCAGAAAAGGGCACTCTATCCCCAGTGCTGGAATTACAGGCAGTTGTGAGCAGTCCGTGTAGGTGCTGGAAACTGAACTCTATAGTCTTCTGCAACAGCAGCAAATGCCGATAACCACTGGGCATCTATCCAGGCCTTGAGAGAATCAATGCTTCCTTCCTTCTTTTTCTTCTTTCTTGATGGCGTCTTGCTATGAGCTCTGGCTGGCCTCGTACTCTCTATGTAGATCAACCTAGCCTCCAACTCAAGAGATCCACCTGTCTGCTTTTTCAGTGCTGGGATTAAAGGTATACACCACCACACTGGGTTCTGAAGAATGTTTTAAGATAGTAGTGCAATGTAGTAGATTTATTCCATTAAGAGTGACTACATAAATTACACATGGTATTTCTACTCTGGTTTATCTCTATTAACGAGTAGCAGTAAACCTCCAGAGCCAGTTTCTTGGGTTATCACTTGGGTATTTCTGAAAAATGGAGACACCTGAATTTTTTCAGAGTTACAGCTGTGAGGACCAAGTGGCTTGATACTTGCTAAACACCGAGGATCATGATAACAAGTTTAAAAATGTCACTTATTATTTATCATGTCCTGTTCCTACCATTTTCTAGAAGCATTTTCATTTTTTTCACACAAAATGAAATACAGTATGGAAACTACATGCATTACCATGTTGGAATCAAAAGATCAGGTGTGTAAGCTGAAGTACACCGCTTTCACTTTCTGGGTACTAGGTCCTCTATTTCCAAAAAGGGATAAAAACAGTCCCTACTTAGTCCTATGGTGAAAACTAGACAAGAAACATAAACACAGACACAAAATGCTTGGCACAGGGCTTCATACACACCACACAGTCAAATGTGAGGCTGGGAAGAGCTCAGGGGTAAATTGTTGGCCCAGCATGCAGGTGGCCCTGGGATGGTGGTGGTGGTGAACTTATTTCCTTAAAGATAACTAGTGTTAAAAAGGTGTCAAGCTGGGCAGGGTATCACATGCCTATAATTCCAAATGCTCACGAAGATGAGGCAGAAGAACTGAACTGGAGGTTAGCCCAAGATAGCAAGACCTCCATCTAAAAAGAGATTGGCCAAACTATCAAACTCATTAATGAGGAAAACGAAGTTCAGGGAATCAGAGGCTGAAGAACTTTCTTTTGTTGCTGTTGCTTGTTTTTAAAAAGGGTCTCCTTATGTAGCTCAGGCTGACTTGGGACTTGCCACAAAGACTAGGCTGGTCAGAGCTTGGGACCTATTTGCTTTTGCCTCCTGGATTAAAGGTGTGCACAACCATGTCTGACTTAAAAGATTTTCTCAAAGTTATTTTCTCAAAGTTATTTTCTAAAAAATGGTAAAGGGATTCAAGGTCAGGAGCATCCTAAGAATCCAAGGCAAGGGTCCTCCCTCAGCAGATACATAGTGTCTAAGGCTCTACCTTTAGGAAGATACATTTGCCAACTTCCTTTCAAAAAACAGGACAAAATAACAAAAGGTTTGTTTATGGAATAAACATTCAACATTTATTTAGTCTATATAGTATTGTCAGAAAGCTTTACACAGGATAATATATGCTGATGGCAACTTGCCCTCCTACCATGTGCACACAATCAAGAACAGTGCAAAGTCTCAACGCAAAATGATAGATAATACACATTTTTATTTATTAAAGTTTATTATTCTCATAATTACAACTGTAATTTATAAGTTTGAAACATGAGAAAAATTCTAAGAAGAGAGCTCAAATGAAGCTGAACAAGCAAGTAAAGATGGTTAAAACTCTGTCTCTGTTTCGAGCGCAGGCTCTGGAGCCAGGGTTAACACCGTAAGACATCACAGATAGCTCTTAAGACATTCACTCTATTCAGTCAAGCATGGAGATCTAGATATGTTTATATCATATATACACACTTTAGTATGATATTGGCCACTGAGCTCACACATCTTAACAAAGGATGAGAGTCTCTAGGACCCAGCTAAGTGCACGGAAGATTCAGGCACACTTACTACACATCAAAAGTTGCCGTTTATAAGTTATAGATATTTAATATTTCCAGAGTGTTTTTTTTTAATTAAAAAAATTTAAAGCATTTCAAACATTTTCACTTTTCTCAGTGCAAACGAAGGTTATTCAAGTCAACTTACCTTTCTCCTGAGGAGTGAGAGGAAGGGGCAAACAGAAACACCGCCCACCACAACCCAGCTTGACCTGCTTATCACCCTTTGCAGCAAACACTTAGGCCACGGATTAGTTATCACAATTAAAGCCTTGTGATTACGATTCAGCCCTTACTTCATATGTTTAACTTTTATGCTAAAATATTTATTTACAAAAATAGAAAAAAGTTAGCAGTGCAAGGAAAAGGTTGAAGTTTGCTTTAAATCCCAGCTATCCAATAGTGTGTGGAAAGGAAAAAAAAAAGCACCATTTCAAGATGGTCTAATTAGACACTGTGGAATTTATTTATAGGTCAGGCAGTAAATTACTGATTAACAACAGTTCAATACCACCTCAACTAGGTTATCCTAAAGAATTTTAAATAGTTTGTAGGTGCATTTTTGCTTATCTTGGTATTACAAACACTAAAGTAATAAATCATATTTTAAAAAATTACAAATTATAGTCTACTTCAAATCCACTTCAAATCCAGCTGTCTGTCAGGCCAGTCCAGCAGAAGATGGGCTTTTAACAAAAGCAGGGCTCTGATAATTTGGCAACTCCGTTTATTTTTCTCTCATTTTAAAAACTAGGAATTTTTTTTGGGTGGGGTAGGGTAGCTTGTCAATTTTATAGGTGAGAAAAATAAAGCAAGTAAATAAAGTAATTTAAACTACAAAGATGGACAAAAAGCAAGAGGATATAACAAATGTTATTTCTTCCATTTGTATCACTGCAAATAGCTGGGTCTTCACTAAAGAAACAACACATAATGAATACCAAAGTACCTTCCAATTCTACCTTCTTAGACTCAGGACATGAACTAAGGTCAATGGAGCCGCAAAGGCAAAATGGGTACAGGCTAAGTGTTTGCTTACTTTAGGTTGTATTTTAAGTTACAAATTTTCCTCACTAGCACTTAAAAATGAACATTTCCTTACAAATTTTATTTGTAAGAAATTGGTTTGTTTTTAACTAGGAAACATGGAGTGAGGTATCTGTTAATCTTAAAATTCTTTAAGTCCAGAGAAAATTGTTTTAAAAACATGTTTCATATACAAGACTTTAATACTTTTATTTAGGAATTACTTGAGGCTGGAGCAATAATGTTTTAACTTAATTCATCTAGTTTTCAATAGTGGAGTTGATCTATGCAGAATATTTTACCTTGTCTCTAAATAATAACTTAACTATATTTTCTCCACAAGTACATATTAATGCACTTTAAACTGGCTACTTTGTACCGATCAGAAGAAACAGGATACTCTTTCCCTTCCCCTCCTTCAAACACTCGCTCAGGGTGAATACTTATGAACTTTCAGAACTCCAGTCGTTGTCATAGTAACTACAGGACAAGGGCAGCACAGCGTGGAAACTATATCTGCTAGGTTCCAGAAGGCAGAGGATTGGTGCTCTAGCTTTACAGGGACTAGTACAAGCAGGCAAGAGCTCACTGTAAATGCACACCAGAACAGGGATCTAGGCGAAGCTGTTTAATTAGGGTACTGCTTTTGGAAGAAAAAAATAAAAGACACATTTGAAATAGCAACCCCCCAAAACAAACAAACAAACAAACAAACTAGACTTTTGTCACATTTCTAGGAATCTCAAACCTTTTGTATCCCATGCTCATAGGTAGTTTGATGCACATGGTAAATAGCTTCAGTATTTAAGAAGAGTACTGTATAGCTGACAAAGGACAGAGAACTCTTCACGCTTCTGATATCTCTGACTTGCTAAGTGCTATGGCCAGTTCCAAGTCTTCTTGCTCCTGCTGATTTAGTCTGGCAAGCCTCTGTTCTTCTTCCCGCTCACTTTCCCTCTTTGCCCATTCAATCATATCTTCTTCAGAGGGATACTGCCATTTAAAAGATCAAAAGAATGATTGAATTAGAAAATAAACTAAGAGATACAAAAGACCTTTTATAAAAGAGCACTAAAGACTTGTTTTACCTAAAGGAGGAGTGGCAATTCCTCATTTTTTTCTGAAAATGTATTTTAACTACTTACTGAACTCTAGCTTACTTTAAAATTTTAATGCAATCTATGGCAAGAAAAGTCTATAAAATATAATAAAGCCTATAAAGTAAACCGTTAAAAGATCACTTTAAGAAGTAGCAATTCCAGGCATGGTGGCACATGCTTGCAGTCCTAGCACAGGGGAGACTGAGGAAGGAGGACTGCAAATCAGAAGCCAATTTGGGACACAGTGGTATTTTGTCTCAGAACAGGTTAAATACTTAGGGTAGAATAGGATATTTAAAAACAGCAGTGGTCTAGTCTTCCAATTCAATGTAAAATATGTGTTATGTGACTATATACATTTTTTTCCTCTTTCCTTCCTTCCTGTTTTGTTTTTTTTTTTTTTTTAAGATGAACTATCACTAGGTAGCTCACATTGGCCTCAAACTCATGATCGTCCTGCCTATGTCCTGAGTTGTGGTATTACAACCATATAGGAGCATGCTTGACTGATATATCATTAAAACTATTGCCACTGGTGACAGAAAGCTGCCTTGCCTGGCCTTTCAGGAAACTCCAAAAGTATAAAGCAAAAATAGGCAAATTTTGCTACATATAAAAACATTAGATACAGTATGTGAACCTAATTATTTTTTAACAAACATTTTGAAGATTCTGATAGTCCTTAGGAACTTTTACCCCAGTTTTATATAACTAAAATGATCTAGCTTAAGTAAAACCTTAATACTGATGATGATTAGATTGGAAAAAATATTTGTAACTATAACCAAATTTCAGCTTCAGTAGAAACTAGATACGAAATTCTACTTGATTTGAGTCTTGTTAAGAGAAGACTCATCCAAAGAAGTTAAACAAACTGGAAGGCTTTGACAGTGTTCCTGTGACTCTTGGTGTGCTTACCAAACCTCTCACAGTGAAACTGGAGGACTTTATTGTGAACCACTTTTATGCTGTACTGTACTGTTCTGAAGTATAAAATAAGCAAAATGTCTCCACTACTGTTCAAGACTCATTCCAACCAGGTTTTTACTTGAAGATCCATATTTAATTGAATGTTACAAACTGGCAGTTATTTTACACCGAGAATTACAATCTCCTAAGAAAGCCAATTCTCCATCCTTCTCTGCTTGAAACAACTCAAATTTCACCTGACATGGACCTTGAAGATAATTCTGAGTTGTCATTTAACAGGGATCTCTATCTTGTTCCTTTACACTCAGGTGATGCCCCTGGAACCTAAGACTCAAAAGGTGGGTACTGTAACTGCCTCAGCTGCACGCAGATTCCTGCCCTCCTCTTTTCTAAGTAACTAGAATAATAACGGGGATAAAATAATGAATGGGAGAACCCAAATGGTACTCGCTGTGGCCAGGGGCATTTGGCCACTCAATTGCTCATCTTCAAAGTCAAGGATAAAAGGTGACGAACAAAAACGTTCCTCTTATAGAATGGGCAGTGGTAATGAATGTCACTTTGCCTGAGGAAAAAAAAAACAACCCAAAACCTTGTTAGCTACTCTGAGAGTTTCATTTTTAATAAGTGATGATATATATGATGCCTCCACCATGTGCTACTCCATTTCTAATTGAACAAAGGACTTGCCCAGCCTATTTTCATACTGCTTCTTTAAGTTTCTGAAAGAATTCTTAGATCTTAAGTTTATTTCATAAAAATAAGAAGGCTACCATGGTAGAGCACAAGCTCATCATGAATGAGTAACTGGGCTCACGGATGGATAAAAAAGAACCACCACCACCAATCACCAAAACTACTATGCGAATGCAGCGAGTAAAGACTTGTTTTGTATTCAAAGAACCCCTGTATTGTCCCCTCACAGAAACTGCCAACGGATCTCTAGAAACTGCCAAAGCTTTGTACACAAACACACATCCACAGCTACAAATATACAAGCTTCTTACTGGCATTATACAGAGTAGGCAGACAGCAAGCTTTTAAATCACCATCATACATAACCATTTGCCAAATAGTAACAGTCAAGATTTTACTTATATTTGCATCAAGACTGAGAGAAAGGGTATATAAAACATTTTGTTGACAAGAACCACAATGACTAAAATCAACTTAGCAATGGAATCATCTAAGAACCAGCAAAACCAAACCAAACAGAGGTTTTGCTTGGGGGAAGGTTAAAAGATAAATTTAAGTATGTTGATGAAATGATGCATTTGGAAGACTATGAAGAAATCCTTGACAACTCTTTAAACTATAAACGGAAAGATTTTCCCCCAAACAGCCCGGTCACAGTACTTACAGCACTGAAGTTAGCAAAATTGCTTGGGTCAGCCTCTTTATTGGTAGTGGCAGAAGAAGTGAATGGATCACAAAACATATCAGGATCTTTTTCTTTGGGACTATCATTGCCTGGGAAAGGCTGAAATGGATCATTCAGTTTAAAGGGATCAGAAGAATCCAACTTGTTGATGGGTCTTTTCCCTGGATCAAAATCATTACAATTAACCAGTAGACACAGCAAACACAAGCACACAAGAACATGTTCACAGGAGCATTTAAAGAACTTCAGGTGGTGTACAGAGCAAGAACCCAAGGCACTTTCTCAGACAGCTGCACCAACTGTCCTCAAAGCTTTCCCTTCCTTCTCTCAAATACATCTCAGGTGTAGCTAAATGGACAAACCCAAATACAAAAAGAGGAAATGAGTCAAGAATCATAATATTGTCCAAAAATTAAGTCTCTCTCCATTTAAAGAAGCATGCTCCTAAGGAAGATAAGGACAAACGAGAAACATGACAAAAAGTACACACAGCAATGGCCTCTGGCTGCAGCTTCAGCCTGACACTCGTGGCAGTAATAAGGGACTGAAATATGGCAACTCTCTTTTCTCTGGTATATTTACACAATGCCTGGTAGCATAGAACACAAGATTAATTTGACAAAACCTCATTATTTTTGCCATCTATAAAACTTCAAGCTGAGAATGATCAACACTTAGAAGTTCATAGCCTATATGCATAGCTGCTGAAAACTAATCTTTGACCAAATAACAGTATGCTGTTCTGCTAATTCATCATCCATTGTTTCTATACCATTTTAAATCAAATTATTTTATGTATTTATTCATCTTATTTATTCATTCATTTATTTGCTTTTTAAGACAGGGTTTCTCTGTGTAGCCCTGGGTGAACTGAACTCATTCTGTAGACCACACTGGCCTCAGACTCAGAAATCCACTAGCCTCTGCCTCCTGAGTGCTGGAACTAACGGTGTGTGCCACCATGCCCAGCTAAGTTCTTAAATTTTAAAGTTTTACTTAAAGTGTAATACTTCTTGAAGAAAAAAGTTTTAAGTTTCTTCAAATATGCTTTTCCTATAGTACAGTTATACTGATAGTCATATAATGGATTCTTTTCATTAATGTTTACAAAAGATGTTTGTATCTCGTATCTACACATGACTTCAGAAAGTCCTGTGAAAGCATGCAAAACCTGAGTTACAGCTACCATATAGCAACTAAGGCACTGAGGCTTAGACATGGGGAATTACACATTTAAGATCACAGAGTAGGGGCTCCAGTTGTAGCTTATGAAGCCCCCGGTTTGATCTCTAGCACTACTAAAAATCCAAACAAACAAAACCCCAAAGGAAAACAAAACCAAGCCTGGGGTTAATACTAACATTTGGGAGATGTGAGTAGGAAGTAGGAGGATAAGGAATTCAGTTTGAGGCAAGGCTACGCTACATGGGGTACTATCCAAAAACCAAAAGGGCTGGAAATGTCACTCAGTGGTGAGAGTGCTTGCTGAGGATCTGAGAGACTGTGGTTCACAAACTGAGACTGGGGCTGACCAGAATATGAATTTAAGATCCCTAACCAGTGATCCTTTCAACAAACCATTCTTCCCCTTTGCTCCTTCTACAATGATGTACACTTGAATTTCTGCAGCTTCATTATTATTGTGTATGTTGTATATGATGTGTGCGTGTGTGGTGTGAACATATGTGCTACAGTGTATGTGTGCTTAGTGCAGGAAGCACGTGTCCCCTATTAAGCCATCTCATTAGCCTTGTTTTCAGCTGCAAGACACTAAATTAGGGCATTTGGATTATAAAAGTATACTCACATGGGTGTAAAAATGTAAATAAACAAAATATTAGTTTTAAAAGTTATATAGACTCTGACCAACTTCTAACCTATGATATACTAGAGTTTCCTTAAAGGATAAAAAAAAATCACTTAACTCATTTATTTAAGTTTTGAGCAGATATTTATACACTAGCAACTATATGTACAATCAATAATCAAATACTATGAGAAGACTATTATGAAAAGGCAAGAATGATTAACAGTAATAAAACAGTGATCAGTGAACTTTGGGGGCTGACATGTTACCCAATGTGTCCAACAAAACTGTGTCTCTTCATAGAGCAGCTTGACAGCATTAACCATACTCAGGGAAACTGCCTTCATAGTTACTTTATTCTGCATTAAAAACAAACCTTTCCTTGGTGTAGGGCTAAATATAACACAGACTAAATAAAACAAAATTAAAAACACAACAATTTGTTCCTAGACTACAAAGAATTTTAAAATCAGATTTTTAAATCTGGTATGTTGGTATACACCTTTAAACCCAGCACTCAAGAGTAGTCTTTCAAGAGTCTTGAGTTCAAGGTCAGCCTGGTCCTACATAGCAAGTTCCAGGCCAACAAAGTCTACTTTGTTTACATTCTCTCTCAAACAAAACAAAATATCTATTATAAAGAAATGTTAAAGAGCAAGCAGTTTTCCCCACTTGCCTTTTTTTTCTAAATAAAAATAAACAAAAAATTAAAGATTTAGGGAGACTTCAAGTTAGTTTTCTCTCAAGAATAGTAATTTAAAAACCAGAGTACAGAAAACTTCTATTCAAGTGATAATCATTGGTTTCCAAAAAATAAGACAAAACAAAAACAAAGAGATTTCACCCATTCTTCTTCTGAAATGGGGATGGGAAGGGGCATATGCCCAGCCAAGAGGACAGCAGCAAGCTATTGCTAAGTGCCTGGCTCTTGCTTACAGCCTTTTATATGACACATCATGATGGAAGTAAGGCCCACACAACACTTTTTAGAGAGAGAAAAAGCACAGTTATCTAGGAAAGTCTCCAACTTGCATACCAGGGGGTGGCGGGCAGGGTCTTGTTGGCGTGCCAATCTTGGGTGGCAGTGCTGGAGGCACATCTTCACTCTTGCTGGGCGTTTCCTCTAACACAGGTTTTGGAATGACCACACTGCTGGCAGAACTTGATATGGTAGGATTAAAAGGATCTTCATTGTTGACCTTTGTTTAAAAAGAAATGTTTATATAGTATGATATACACATGGTCATAAAGTACTCAGAAGAATGATTTAAGTATAATGCAGTTTTATTTCAATCCTTAGAGAAGTGACATTTTACCCTTTACATTCAAGAACAATAAATAGGATTAAAAGTTGGTCTGTAATGAGTAGGTATTCTCGCATCATTACTTATCAAGAGCAATAGACATATTAAAACAAGCACACTCCAGACAGAAAGCTTACTAAGTAAGCATTACACAATACAAAGCTTCCTGAGATCCAAATGGACTGCCTGATAACGGAACAAAAAGGAAGGTCTGACTCTATGCTTGTCAGTGGCTTTAAATATAGGAAAGACAATCTTGAAAAACTATGAAGACAACCCAAAAGTTGTTGTTTAAAAAAGCAAATTGAGCCGGGCGGTGGTGGCGCACGCCTTTAATCCCAGCACTTGGGAGGCAGAGGCAGGCGGATTTCTGAGTTCGAGGCCAGCCTGGTCTACAGAGTGAGTTCCAGGACAGCCAGGGCTATACAGAGAAACCCTGTCTCGAAAAACCAAAAAAAAAAAAAAAAAGCAAATTGATCCCAGTGGAATATTAATTCTTAACATGAGCAATGAAAGATTGACTTTTCTATAACAAACTGGAGTATGATTTATTTAGGCCCCTCTCTCCCTCTCTCTTTCTCTCTCTCATTTTTCAAGACAGCGTTTCTTCGTATGTCCATGGCTATTCTGGAACTCACGTTGTAGATCAGGCTGGCCTCAAACTCACAAAGATCCACATGTCCCTGCCTCCTAAGTGCTGGGATTTCAAGTGTGGGCCACCACCACCAAGCTAGGTCAGTATTTTTCAACAGTAGAACTACTAACTTTTTGGGATGAAATAACTACATTCAGGGCTGAGGGCGGTGGCTCTGCAGTGTGCTAGAAGATGTACGCACAAAGTATGAACAGCATCCTCCACCTAGTTTTGAGAACCACAAATGTCTCTGGACACTGTCAAATGTTCCTTAGAGGCAGATAATTTGGCTTATCTTCAAATTCTCTCAAATCTTTTTCTCTTAGCCTAAATCAACACTACAGCTATACTGGAAAATAGGTAGTGGACACTCAGTGCCAGAGTTTACACACTTTTATGTTAGTGCAGACCCTAACAATGTCAATGGATAAAATCAAATAGTCAGTATACATAGATTGGAATCAATGTTACAGCTACTGACCCAGAGAGTACACAGGGTGAAATGTAATTCAACTGGGAAAGAAACATTTACACAGACAGACAACTCTAATTATCACACTGAACAGACCTTTTAGAAGAAAATGTAGCCACCTGTACCACTGTCTGCTTATTATAGAGATGTGATTACTTTACAGCTGATGATAACTTCCACGTGAAAGCAACACCTGCTATGGACTGATTACAATCAAATCAGTTTGTGAGGGAATTCTAACGGTACGGAGGTCTGCTCATTTGATGGAATATGATGTATTGTTCCTTCCTATTAATCACTGCAGATTACCTTTGATAATGTGCTGAAGTCAGCAAATCCATCTCCAAATGATTCATTTCCGAAAACAGAAGCAAAAGGGTCTGCGACTAGGAGTAAAGAAAGACACAATATTTCATGTTTTTATGTGGTAACATTCATAAAAATCATTCCTAAATTTGACTGATGTCTATACAGATTGGCTGGACACTGAAAATCCCATATGGTGTATTCCTTAGGATGAATCAGTTGGTAAGCAGCTCAAGATCACAACCAGGTGCTACTGGAAGGTAAGGTATAAAGTTCTCGAACACATGTGAAACAAAACAGCTCTACAAACTACATTTTCTTCTTGTTGTTTGTTTCAGGGGAAGTACAGCATATGACTTTGATGTCTGCCAGCCTCTCAAGTGCCAGGACTACTGTCATTTGAAAATGTCCTTGGCCAAATTATCTCTAATAATGATATCAAGAAGTCATCAATCATACATTTCACACGTCATTCAAATCTCTTTTCACAAACCTTAGACTAACCCAGGCGTCACTAATTTCAACAACAGAGTTCTTCATTCTCTATAGCAATAACTATGTTCTACTTTGTTCCATAGTTATCTGTAATTAAGTACTTTGTAGCACAAGTAGTTTGAATTTGTCATATATATTCCCCCTGTAAAGCTAACAGTCACAGACACAGATCTAAATTTATGTATATTGAGGGAGGAAAGGCACACCTGCTAAAGTTTCCAGGACAAATTTGCACCTGGGACATACTTAAAATTAAAAAAAGAGTTGGCCAAGTGTGGTGGCACATACCTTTAATCACAGCAGTAGGCAGGCAGAGGCAGGCAGATCTCTGTGAATTCGAGGCCAGCCTAATCTACATAGTTCCAGGATAGCCAGAGCTACACAAAGACCCTGCTCCCTCCCCTAAAAACCCCAACCCAAACCAACAACAAAAACCAAAATTAAAAACAAAACAAACCAGACAGTTTATTAAAAAAGGGAAGCCCCATAAATGGAGTGAGCTACAGAATGGCATATGCTGAAAAGACAAGGGACCATAGCATCTTTTTAAGATGCTTATTATTTTTTCATATATGTGTGTGTACATTGTGCACATATATGTATTCGTACTATGTGTGTACCTGGTGTCTGTAAAAGCAAAAGAGGGTATCAAATTCCCTAGAACTGGTTGTGAGCGGCCACGTGGGTTCTGGAAACTGAACCTGGGTCCCCTGACGAGCAGCCAGTGTTCCTGATAGCTGAGCCATCTGTCCAGCCTCATGGCACCTTATTTTTGTATGCTTTGCTACCAAGGAAGCAGGGCAGTGAGAGTGAAGCAGAGTGGGTACAGTGGAAGGCAGCCCTTTCCAGGCTGGTCACAAGTCTGATTATGAAAAGGATACTGAAACTCCAATCATAGGAAACTGCAAATTTAACCACAGAAGATGTTTCACATTAATATAGCATCTGGAGAGCTGCATAACTGGGGGATGCTTTCACCAGGGGTAGTGTCAGATATTCCCTTCCCTTTCCCCTTCTGTTATTCCCGATTCACACTCTTGATAGTGCACAAGGGTAGCATAAGAAAATGCCCTAGGCTCCTTTTCCTGGAGGAACTGATTATGCTACACCATGTCCTTTGTCTCTTCCTTCACAGATTTTATAAGGAGTTACAACACTTGTAGCAACACAGCTGAGTTAGGCCAGAATTGAAATACTGGAAAGTATAATTTGAAAAATATTAACTGAAAAAAAAAAGGTATTTCTACATGATGAATATGTAATTGCTAGAGTTTTTCTACAAGATACTGAGGAAATGTACCCTAGACAAGAGATTTTTTTTTTTCCAAATCAGAGAATTAAGACTTTGACAAAAATTGTCTCAAATGTTGGTTGGTATGAATGAAGCACAGGCCTGCCCAGAATCTGAAAGGATTCTGTCAGCCCATGTGAGACACATGCTTGAGGAAAACTGGCAGGCAGCACACAGAAGCCATGAGCAGCAGATCAGGCTTTCAACGTAAATATGAATTCACCAGCACCCTCTCTTCTCCCAAAATAAAGGTAATATATTGGGGGAAAATGTATAACAGCATTAAATCACCTATAATCTTATTATCCAAAATCACTTGTGAATACTTTAGTATATAACTTCATCTTTTTTTTTCCTGTTACATTATTATGATTTTCTGTAAACATAGAAACAATAAATCTATCCCCTGCTCGGCTTAACTTACTATAGTTCTTATCAGCACCCAAGTCATATTTGCTTCCACCTGTCAATAAAAGCTCTATGATGCCAGAAACTTCGTTTTATTCCTTACTTTCTCGTCAAGGATGAGCACAAGGTCTGGTGAGTAGGAGGTGCTGGTATTTGTTGAAAGTATTGTGAAAATAGGGAACAGAAGCCATATGTTTATTAAGGATCCTCCGAATAGATGTAATAGTTCTTAGCATAGCCAGCTGACCAATGAGGAAGAAAGTAACAAATAAAATTCCTCAAAAGGCTGCTGGAGAGACTGCTCAGTGGGTAAGAGTACAGATTGCTCTTGTAGAGTTCCCAGCACCTACAGTGGGTGGCTCATAACTGCCTGTAACTCCAGCTCCAGGGGATCCAATGCTGTCCTCTGGCCTCCGTGGGTATGTACACTCACATGCACATACCTAGACATAGATAAATAATTAAAAAAAATTAAAGAAAATGTTCCCCCAAAGAGTAGCTGCTTACCAAAGAATCCTAAGGGGAAGAAATCTCCCTCATCCCTATACCCACTAAATGTAAGATCTAAGCTCAACTTCACACAGTCTTCAAGAGATACCCCCGAGTAAGATGCATCTGCAAAGACACATTTGTGCTTTAATCAGCATCTGGACAGACTATTTCCTAAGTCTAGGGTTAGTAAACTATTACACACACACACACCTTCGCATCACAACTAATCTCATCTAAAGTAGAAAAATAATGCTGAAAAGTATCCTGAGTTGGCTTCTCCTTATTAGTTTTCTTTCAGAGTTTGAAGTGTCTATCCACCAGGAGCAAGCAAGGGCTGAGAAGAACTCAAGCACTTCATTGTACTTTTATTACTATCACAACAACTATAATTTAGTGGTAAGAGTGCAATGGTTTAACTAAATTTTATATATATATATATATATATATATATATATATATATATATATATATAATATGCATAATATATTATATATAATAAATGTAAATTTACTCATTTTAAAAACTGATTTTGAAAGCCCACAATTCTAAATGTGATCAATACTGGCATTAAAGTAACTTGTTTGCTTCAATCTGCTTTATTACTCTTGCTACTCATGCTGGTAGTTCATTTCTAATCTCCAGATTCATCCATACTAACCTCTCTTTACCATAACCCCCTCTTGTCCATCCACTTCGGAAAGTAGCACATCCTACCAGCCACACTCCACTACAGCGCGCAGGTGTGACTTCACTTTCCACTCACTCCCGTGCGCACGCAGTAGCCAGTCTACCCATCGGGCCCACTTGTAATGAAGAGTGGCAATCAAACAACTGTTGAGCTAAAAATGGTTAAGATTCCACTGGCTCTAGGACTGAATCTAGATGGAGAACTGGTTCACCTTCACATAACTGTGTAACACTGATCAAGTTATTTAATATTCTGGTACTTCATTTCCTGGTATTCAGATTTTCTCTGTATTGCAACAGAACCTCTTTATAGTAAAAACAATTTTCATTACTCTCCTAAAGCCACTCACTTTTAAACTTAGGCTAAGATCTTTAAAATAAATGCCAAACAACACTTTGTAGGGTTGGACACAGAGTTAAGAGAAACAGATACTCACAAGAAAGTAAAATGTACTGGATAATATTGATACAGGCCTCTTTTTAAGATTTATTTTATATATGAGCGTTTTGCTTGCATGTATGTATGTGCATCATCTGTGTGCCTGTTCTCTAGGAGGCCAGAGAGGACACTGTGGGTTCTCTAAAAGAGCCAGCTCTCCAGCCAGCTCATTCATTCATTCATGAACAGGTTTCTTCTTTTGTAGTCCAGGCTGGTGTGGAATTCACTATGTATTTCTTATTATATAGCCCAGGCTGGCCAAGAACTTACAGCAATCCTACTTCATCCTCCTAAGAACCAGGATTAAAGTGTTATCATCATACCCAGATAATTTCAAATGATTTTGTTCTTTCTTGTACTTGTATGTCTCTGTGTGTGCATGTGCATGGTTTATGTTGTATGTGGTGTGGACACATGGATGCTCACTGCAAGGTCAGAACAGAACACTACATGTTCTCCTTTATTGTTCCCCTCCTTGTTGCCTTAAGACAAGGTTTCTTGCTGATCCAGAAACTCGCCCATTTTGAACAGGATAGCTGGCCAGTGAGCAAGTGAGCGCTTAGGCCTGCCTGTCTCTGCTCCCCAGTGCTGAGGTCATAGGGAAGTGCAGCCATATCTAGCTTTTTATGTGAGTACTGGGGATTCAAACTCAGGCCCTAATGCTTGCACAGCAGCAGGGCTCTTACCCACTGAACCACCTTTCTAGCCAAAAACTACACTGTACACAGCAAAAGCTTCGTATTGGTTTTACTGACACTGAACACAGTACATAGAGAAACCTTTAAGGAGAGTGATACATGAGATAACGAGTAAGGAAGTCAAAGGTGACGCACAAATACTTGTTGCTATTATTAGTTTGTGTTACGAGGGAATAACTATACGTCAATTTAAAAGTCATAATTAATAAGGGCAGAAATGTTTAGAGAAGAAAATCTTGATGAAAAGGCGATGAGTAACACTAATAAAACTGGTAATTGTCTTTACCTGAATCACTAGCTGCAACAACAACTGTTCCACCAGGAGCAAATGGGTCATTATGCTTCCAAGTTTCTACCTAAAGAGAACAGTACAATCTATGAGAGACAACATTTCATAGGTGGAACTTTACTATCAAACCTTAAAAAAAAAAAAAAGCTTTACAAAGCTCTGAATTAGAAAACAAACATTTGTAACAGAGTTTTTCCTTTCCCGATACAGTCTCAATGAATGGAAACATTACTCTCTGATTACAAAATATTTATCTAAAAAGTAGATGGCATATGCATAATTTAACAAGTTAAGTTTATGTGAACACTCAATCACCTCACAGGAAGGTCCCAACATTCAGTAGGCTTCATGCATCTTTCTCCAACCACAATTCTAACTCCTCTTCTGCAGTCACTTTTTGGTAGTACTGGAATTGAACCTAGAGCTTACATGTCCTAACCAAGCACTCTGACACTGAGCTTAGCACCATCCAGGGACACAGAAAAGACCAGATAGCTGTGATGACTCTTATATCAGCAACCTTTTATTTTAACAGAGAAACTATAAGATGAAAGCAAGGTGGTACTTGTTCTGAAAGTACAGACAAAAAGTAAGCACAAAGGATGAAGCCTCTCAGGTAGGGAGAAGAACAGGAGAAATGTGCTATTGTTAAATTAGGAAGAGCAGACTTGGCTTGAGAGCAGTGGAGAATAGAGCTGACATGAAGTAAGAGAATTCAGACTGCCATATATTTTAGAGGAATCTGGCATATGGTCTACATTATAAACTAGGTGTGGTAGTCTTGTGGAGACCACAAATATTCAGTTATAGAGGTGTTCCTCAAAATTTACATCAGTGGAAAATACCAACTCCTGGGCAAGTAACTCTTATTAATGGATACAGTAAGGAAATAATTTAAGACTACTAAAAAACCAAAAACAAAACAAAACACAAAAGTAAAATCTTCACTTAAGATTAATAAATGACAAAAGTTATGTGAAATATCCATCGGTTAATTGTGCCTCTCTTGGTCTAGTTTACTTACAGAAATATTGCTGTCAATCTCCAAATAAAAACAAACAAAATATTTCATTGTATTATTCTATTGGGTATTTTAAAATATCCAGAATATAAATTTATTTTTATTTTATGTGTGTGAGTGTTTGGGCTGCATGTAGTAGATACATATATCTACTCTGTGTGCTGTGTGTGTGTGTGTGTGTGTGTCTGTATGTGTATATGTGTGTCTGTCTGTCTCACATGCCACACCCGAATGCCTGGTGCCTGTGTAGGGCAGGAGAAGGTGTCAGATCCCCAGAAACTGGAGTTACAGACAGTTGTGATCTGCCACTGGGTGCTGGGAAGTGAACCCAAGTCTGTTACCTGTTGAGTCATCTCCAAAGCCCTATATAAATATTTTTAAAAAACTTTCAGATGCAACTATCTTGGGCATATTAAAGTAATGTGATTTTTTTAAAAAAAGATTTATTTTTAATCATGTGTACATACATGCATGTCTCACGTGTGTCAGTACCTCAGAAGTTAGAGGCAATATATTCTCTGGAGTTGGAGTTACAGGCAGTTGTGAGTATAGGTGTTCCCTGACATGGGTGTTGGAAACTGAACTTTGGTCGTTCTGGAAGAGAAATACATATTTAACTGCTGAGTCATCTCTCCAGCCAGGATGTCATGTAGCCTAAGATATTCTCAAATTTACTATGCAGTCAAGATTGGCTTTGAATCCTCTTGTCTTCATTTCTCCAGTGCTGGGATTATACCTTTTTACCACTGCATTCAATAGGGTAAGTGTTTTGAATCTAAAATGTCTTTATTTTTAAAGCAGGGGTATCAACATCTGCCTTACAAACCTGAAAATGAAGATAAGAATGGCTATACATCACAGAGGCCTTTGGCTCTGTAGCTATTAGTAGAGGCTGTAGACACATACTCAAAAGAGCCTGACATTCAGTGAAAATTTATACTTTTCAAGATTAACATTCTAGGTATAACTATAAACAGCATGAATGATTTCATTTTTCTAAAATATTAATGTCTCCCTTTGAGTAACTTCCATTTCTTCAATAGTACAACAGATACTGATAAAAAGTTTTACTTAAGACTGGCTTTTGGACTTCCAGTCACATATTTAGTATCACCAATGGGATAAAAACAACTTCATTTTTAGATGCTAAGTCATCTACTCCTCTCCAGTAGATGATCAAAGTATGAAATACTACATTAGACAAAAGCCTGGATGGGTGGGATCCAAACAAACTTCAGATGGACCATTAAAATAACCAAAAGGAAGCTTCCATCGCTACATATTCAATATATTTCCTTAGATACTTGTTCATGAGGCTGAACAGTCTTTAATCCGGCCACTCACCGATGTATTACTGCTGTTGCTAGATGCACTGAAAGGGTCAGTACTTGAAGTGGTAAAAGGATCAGTAGAAGCCTGCTTAAAGAAGCAATCAGATGCAAATGGATCTGAACCTTTGAAAGGATCGCCACCAAATGGATCTAAAAAGAAGAAACAAAACAAACATAATAAGCTGAAAACCTACTGTTACATTCTCTATAGCCTACAGGCATTATCACTGGCTTACTTAAGCCACTTAGAGGAATTCCTTAGGAGCCACTGTGAGGCTGGGCTGGGTCTGTCCACCACTCAGACTCAAAAAGGAACAACCATTTCTTTTTCTTGATACCAGCCAGAGTCCTTAAGTATGCATTTGTGGTACTCTGTGTTCTCTTACTCCTTCCAAAGCTCCCACTCACCCATCCTCAGTGTGGCTGCTTGTCCTCATGTGGCTGACCTCCATGCCAGCTCACTTACAACCCTGCTTCTCCCTTCTCTTCTCCATCCTCTCCTCTGAGCACCTGGTGAGATTTACAGCTTGCCTGCCCTGGTGTTTTCCCTTTAAACTCAATACAATTGTCCTCTTTGAATAGACTTGATTTTCAAAAAGCAAAATCACTCTGAACTCCTACACAACTACAAGTTCCCTTTTTATTTCAGATTCTATTCTGCTTTCAAGAAAAATAGAGCTTTTCACTTACTAAACTTTTTAGTTAGCATTTAATTTTAAGGGATCTAGTCCTAAGTTTTCTAGTACTATGCTTATAAAAGAAACAACAAAAACTTTAAAATAGATTTCCTTCTCTGAGCTCAACACATTTGAAACACATTTGGGAAACAAAATTAAGTAGGAAACAAGACTTCCTTTATTCTAGTGAAAAATCTCAGAAAAATGATTATCTCAAATGTAATAATTTTTCAATGCCCCCAACTCATATGACCAGTCTAAAATTGTAGGATAGTAAAATTATTTTATAGCCTAGTATTTTGTAGTAGTATATAAACTCATATTAATTTAACTTTACCCAATATGGAAAAATTAGATCTTGTGTTTTTAGATTAAAATTTTAAATTATGCATATATGTACAAGTGTAATCCTTGCAGAGATCAGAGGTATTGGTTCCCCTCAGCTAGAGTTACAGACAGCTGTGAGTCACCCTATGGGGGTTGGTAATCAAACTCTTATCCACTGCAAAGAACAGTACACAGTCTTAACTACTGAGCCATCTTTCTCCCCCTACCACCAATGTTATTTTTAAGCAACATTTTGATTATAGCTTTTTTTAAAAAGTGAGGCTTGAGTTGAAAGTATACTAGAGTACTTGCCTAGCATGCACAAAGTCCTGTTTAACCCCAACACAGATACACAGACACACTCAGACAGACACAATTTCTTAAGCAAATTCACAAGGCTCTAACCACTCCCTAAACACACACACACACACACACACACACACACACACACACACACACACA
>NW_021604579.1:9608999-9657361 GCF_004785775.1 Grammomys surdaster
ACACACACACACACACACACACACACACACACACACACACACACACACACTGTAAGGAGCAGGCCCTGAACAGGACAACTCCATTTTGTAATAGGAAACTTGTAGAGACAAGTCTGGTACTTGTAGAGACAAGTCTGGAAGTAAAGTTGTGTTGAGATAACCAGACACGAGTGGTTAGCTGGTGTGCATGGCAGCAGTAATGTCAAACCAAACATAAAAAAGGAGCCTAATCGGAGCACTTCATCACACTTGTAGCCATGACTGGCTAATGTGATCCTCTGGACAAAGCCTCCTCAGCACCCAGTCATCAAAGAGTTAACCGAGAGACCAATGCCCCAGCTTCATGGTCAAGCACCCTTCTAGGTCAAATTAGCAATTCAACTATCTGGAAGCCACAGCCTGACCCCACCTTCCAGGACTCTGGACCTGTAACCCGAAATAATCAAAAGGACTCAGGTCGTATAATCCATGAATGAATGATGTGTTTATTGCTATGCTTATTTCTTTGGTAATTAGCAACTTATTATTTGTGTTCATTGTGCACTATATTGTTAGAGGCAATGCATATGAAATGTGGCAATATCTTGTTGTAGCAATAGCCTTAGCATTGCTTGCTGTGCATCATTAAAGAGTAACTAAATTCTAAAACCCCTGTCTTTGGCTTACTCTCTCTTCCCTCTCGTGGAGCTGACAATCTCACAGTCAAATCCAGCATACAATCCCTGAGTGGAGCAGGACCGGTTGCTCCTCTCCCTACTCCTCTCCCCAAGGGGATACTAAATCCTTATCAATAGCCTGCTCGTGACAGATAAGAGTCCTTGCTCAACACACACACACACACACACACACACACACACACACACCTTGGCTTTAGAGCAGTTTTAAAACTAAAAAGCAGTTCATCTCCTAGAACTATTCAAGTTCTGTGTTCTCACTAAATACAATATAAGGCTATAACAGAATAGAATTAAAGTTAAGAAGAAACTCAAAAATATACTGACCAATTTTTCCAAATGGATCATCCTTGAAAGGGTCACCTGTGGCAAAAAAAAAGGTAAAAATAAATAAATAAATAAATACTATTATTTATTGTTGTAGAAAAGGATATTTTTTTAAAACAAAAGCAAAATTAAGTTAAACAATAGCAGTTTCAACAATTCTAATTCAATACTATAATACTTTAATGCAACGATTCTATTTCAATAGAATCATGCTATTCACCTTATGTAAGATTTAAAATAATAAAAAGTAAATGCTCGACTTAATACACATCATAAAAAGGCAAATAAGAATGACAGTGGTTTGAAGAGACATGTCCTCCAGTCTCTGGCCTTTGAACACCTGGTTCACAGTTGGTTTCACTGTTTGGGGAGGTTTAGGAGGTTTAGCTTTGTTGGATGAAGTGATGAAGTGTGCCATGGGAGGCAGGCTTTGAGAGCTCTAAGACTTGACTTAATGTTTGCTCTCTGCTTCCTGTTCTGGCTGCCATGCCTGCTGCTGTGCAGTCCCTGCCATTACAGCCTCTAAGTCTCTGAAATAGTAAGTCCAAATAAACTCTGACTTCCGTAAGTTGCCTTGGTCATGATGTTTTATCATAGCAACAGGAGAGTAACTAACATAAGAACCAAATATACTTACCTTTGATGGACAGAGGTTACAGGAGAAGGGAGACACAATAGTAAACATTTACCAACAAAACATCTACTCCTCACAAGGCTGAGTAGATATTACCAACAGTACTTCATGTAATAAAGAAGGCCTGACTAAGGCAACAACAAAACAAAACCAAAAACTGTCAGAAATTTTAGAAGCCAGAGGCAAACTCTCACATCTATGGCCACTTGAATTTTGACAAGAGTGTCTCAAGCACATAACAAAGAAAAGGTGAAAGTACAGTCTTTTCAACAAATGGTATTTGGGGCTGAGGATGTGTTGGGAGCCAACTCCTAGCAGAAAGCGGCTATCATCTTTGCAGCCATCTCAGATCATATACCCTGACAAGAGACTTGTTTTTCAACAGCCCACAACAGCTGAGCACACTCTGTTAAACATCTTTTTTTTCCTCACATACCTTGTTTTGCTGTTTAGTGCCCCCAGCTGCAAGGCACACTGGTATCCACGGCTGTAAGTCATGTGACAAAGTGCCTTTAGCTGTGTTCCCCTGCTTGTCCACTGCAGCAAGGCATGTGGAAAAGCGTATAAATACCCAGGATTTCCTTTCCATAAACGAGATTTGATCAGACCCTCTGTCTTGTCTCCATTCTTCGTATCTCTTGTCCCTCCATCCCCACTTTCTCTCTTGCTAGACCCTGACTCTCAAGACCTGAGCAGCAGGGCCAGGAAAGGGAGATAGTTTACATTGGCTGAGTGCTTTCCTGGGTGGCACAAAGTCTTGAGCTCTAGCCCCAGAACCCCATATGTCTGGTGTGATGGTGTGCATCATAATCTCAGCATTTAAATGTAGAGGGAGAAGGATCAGAAGAAGTTCAAGGTTAGCTTTGGCTGTACAGTGAGTCTGAGGCCAGTCTAGGCTACAGAACATCCTGTCTTGGAAAAAAAAAAAGATGTTTAGACAACAAAAAAGATCTTTACTTCATACTGGATATAGAATTAATTACACTAAATCTCTAAATCTCTTTAGTTATTAAGATCTCCACCCACTCATCGTGTGTGTGTGTGTGTGTGTGTGTGTGTGTGTGTGTGTGTGTGCATGCATGCAGGTGCACAATAGGCCAGAGTACATCAGATCAGATGCCTGGAGTGGAGTTACAGGCAGTTTGAACTACCTGTTGTAGGTGCTAGGCACCAAATCCAGGTCCTCTGGTAGTGTGCAGCAAGTGTCCTCAACCACTGAGCTGTCTCTCCAGCCCCAAAGCTCCAGATTTAACAGCTCCAACTATACATTCTGAGAAGAAACGGTATGAATGCTCATGCTTATAATCGACACTCAGGAGGGTGAGGCAAAAAGAAGACTACCATTAGCTTGAGGCAGAATAATAACCTGTCTCAAAAAAACTCCACACAAACACGCACATGCACACGCACATGCGCACACACGCAGAGCAAGAGAGTTAATAAAGTATTTTCAAATCATATGTTAAGAGTTTTACTTGGAACACGTAAAAAGCTCTTACAAGTCAACAATAAAAAGATAAACTGGGCTGGAAAGATGACTCAGCATTTAAAAGTGTATACTGCTCTTGCCAAGGAGCAATTCCTAGCACCCAAACTGGGCAGGTTACAACTGCCTGCAACTCCAGCTCGAGAGGGATCTGATTCCACGGGCCTCTGTACTCATGTTCACATGCCCACATACATAATTAGAGGAAAAAAAAAAGACAGTCTAATTGAAAAGGAGAAAAAAAAATGATGTGCTGCTCAACATTGACATATACATTTTTGCTGCCTGGTATAAAGAGTGAGTTCCAGGACAGCTACGGCTACACAGAGAAACCCTGTCTCAAAAAAAAAAAAACCTAAGCAAAAAGACATATATACATGTTTTTGTGTGTGTCCATTCCTCCTGGGTACATATCAGGACATAAAGTAATTCTAATTATTGGTTCAGAAACTGCCTGGCAGTTTTCCAAAGACCATTTCACATTTCCAGGAGTAGTGTATTGTAGCAGGAATTTCCCTGCCAAATCTATTTTAAATATTAGTGCAGCAGGAGGTCTATGATTGGACATGGAAAAGAGAGGCGGAGCTAAGAGTGGCTGAGAGAGGGGCTCAGAAGGGGGGAGAAAAGGAAGGCGAAATGGAGGCAGATGTGACCCCCGTGGACTTTGTAGCCTCAGTAGTTATTCATATCAAAAGCTTAGGATAACTGGGATAACTTATCTAAATTGTGTGGGCATCTCGTGTATTGAGATTTCATTGATATATAAATCTGACTGTTTAACTCTAAGCATTAAGAGTTTTGATTTACTGGGTTACTAGGTATTGTGATATCTAACCACAAGGATAGTGGGTATTGCATGGGGCTAGGCCTAGCGCCATGGAAGTGGCAGAGTTGGCCTAGGAACCAGGCCTAGAGCCACGGAGGCCATGGAATTGGTAGGCGGAGACAGCAACCATGCCAGTGTCTGGGGAGGAGGAGCCTGGGCCAGCACCACTGAGACTGCCAGCAGGTGCTGGACTAAGCGAAGGAACATGGTGGCTGAGCCAGGAGCATTTTTAATACCTCCTGCTACAGTCTATGGTAGTTATAATTTCTATATACCTCACTGACGCTTGTTATTAGCTTTTGATTACAGCCATCCTAGTAGATGTGAAGTGGTAGCTCATTTGGGAGTTTGATTAACATTGTAAATCTTTCAATAAGCTTACTGATTGTTTACATATATATTTTGGAGAAATAGTTAAATAATTATGTTCATTTGAAAATTAGGTTGGAGCTGAGGTGGGGAAAAGTGTTAAACTGCTCCAAAATTAGATTAAGGTGACAACTCTAAAACTGTAAGTGTTCTTAATCTATGACTGAATGATTGGTCTGTACTTCTAAGGATCAAACCAAGGTATTAAGTCTGCTACGACGTACTCTTCTACTGAGCACAATCTCAGTCCTATGTATTTTAAGTGCAAAACTTATGTTTACTTTTTGGCGCTTTACACATTTCAAAAAACTATTTTGTGTTTGTTTATTTTAGAGAGTTCAAATATTCGGGCTCATGACTATTGATAAGTTATCAATAACTTTCTGCCATGACTATTGGATAAGTTATATTGCTTGTGTGTCTTAGGTTTATATCTCTTGTTCTTTGTTTGTATAAATTTTGTTTATTTATTTATTCATTTATTCATCTATTTATTTAATTATTTTGGAGTATAAGTGTTTTGTCTGCTTTCTATGCACCAAGTGCATGTCTGGTGCCAGTGGAAGACAGAAGAGGGCATCAGATCCTCTGGCACTGGAGTGACACACAGTTGTACTGCCATGTGGGCACTGGAAACAGATCGCAGGTCCTCTACAAGAGCAGCAAGCAGATTAAGCCAAGGCTTAACTGCTGAGCCATTTCTCCAGCCCCTTATTTGTCTGAGACTAGATCTCACTATGCAGCCCTGGCTGAAACAAACTATGTAGACTAGACTGGCCTGAAGCCTACAGGATCCTCCCATCTCTGCTTACCAAGTGCTGGAATTTACATCATACACCTATGATACCAAGCTCAGTTTCACAAGATAGATCTGGAAATAAAATATAATTCAAAAGACCATTGACAAAAGGAATATTTAACATAGTTCACAGTCATGATATATTTTAGTCAGAGTTTTTGTTTGTTTGTTTGTTTGTTTGTTTTTTGTGATAGGGTTTCTCTATGTACCCCTGGATGTCCTGGAACTCACTCTTGTAGACCATGCTGACCTTGAACTCAAGAGATTCATCTGTCTCTGCTTCCTGACTGCTGGGATTAAAGGCATGCACCACCATGCCCAGTTAGATTTAAGTTTCTAAAATTAGAAATATCTTAAGGAAAGAAAATCAGACATCTAATTCTATTATAGCTTCCACTGTTATTTCAGTTTTATTTTATTTTTTTGAGATAATAATCTCACTGTGTGGCCCTGGGTATGTAAGCTATGCTGGCTTTGAACACAAGAGATCCATCTACTTACTTCTGTCTTTTGAGTACGAAAACTAAAAAATTATGTCACCATGCCCAACACCTTCTAATGATTCAAAATTACAGTGTTAGCTTTTTTTCCTTTTTTTCTTGATTTTTAAAAAGTTTCTTGAAGCAGTTTTGTTCTAAAGCTCAGGCTAAACTCAAAATGTTGGGATTACAGAAGTGTGATTCCATGCTTGGCCTGGTGCTAGTATTTTAGTAATTATTAGCTAAGTAATGCTGATTCATGAATGTGCAATCTCTACCACTGGCTTATAATATATCTTTCCTTTAGCCTTTACTCTGAAGAAAATTCTCTTAATCAGATAATCCTAAGGTAAAATGTTAAAATTAAATAGTAGCAAATAACACTTATTCTTAGCTTTACTTATATTGAAAAAAATACACTCTCAAAACTGAAGCCTTAATGATTATATAATTTATATATCAGAAAGGAGCTAAAACTGTCCAGTGGAAAAAGGACAGCATTTTCAACAAATGGTTCTGGTTCAACTGGAGGACAACATGTAGAAGAATGCAAATTGATCCATTCTTATCCCCTTGTACAAAGCTCAAGTCTAAGTGGATAAAGAACCTCTGCATAAAATCAGATACACTGAAACTAATAGAAGAGAAGTGGGGAAGAGCCTTGAATACTTGGGCACAGGGGAAAAGTTCCTGAACAGAACACCAATGGCTTATGCTCTAAGATCAAGAATTGACAAATGGGACTTCATAAAATTGCAAAGTTTCTGTAAGGCAAAGGACACTGTCAATAGGACAAAACAACAACCAACAAATTGGGAAAAGATCTTTACCAATCCTTCATCTGATAGAGGGCTAATATCCAATATATACAAAGAACTCAAGAAATTAGACTCCAGACAACCAAATAACCCTATTAAAAAATGGGGTATAGAGCTTAACAAAGAATTTTCAACGGAAGAAACTCGAATGGCCGAGAAGCACCTAAAGAAATGTTCAGCATCCTTAATCATCAGGGAAATGCAAATCAAAACAACCCTGAGAGTCCATCTCACACCAGTCAGAATGGCTAAGATTAAAAACTCAGGTGATAGTAGATACTGGCAAGGGTGTGGAGAAAGAGGAACACTCCTCCATTGTTGGTGGGACTGCAAGATGGTGCAACCACTTTGGAAATCAGTGTGGCGGTTCCTCAGAAAATTGGACATAGCATTACCTGAGGATCCAGCTATACCACTCCTAGGCATATACCCAGAAGATGCTCGAACATATAACAAGGACATATGCTCAACTATGTTCATAGCAGCCTTATTTATAATAGCCAGGAGCTGGAAAGAACCCAGATGCCCTTCAACTGAGGAATGGATTCAAAAAATCTGGTATATTTACACAATGGAGTATTACTCAGCTATTAAAAACAATGAATTCGAGAGTTTCCTAGGTAAATGGATGGAACTAGAAATTATAATCCTGAGTGAAGTAAGCCAATCACAAAAGAACACACATGGTATTCACTCACTGATTATCGGATATTAGCCCAGAACCTTGAAATGCCCAAGATGCAACTCACAGGCCACATGAAGCTCATAAAGAAGGAAGACCAAGTGGGGGTGATTCAGTTCTTCTTAGAAGGAGCAACAAAATACTCAAGGGAGCAAATATGGAGACAAAGTGAGGGACAGAAACTGAAGGAGGGGCCATCTGAAGACCTTTCCACCTGAGTATCCATCCCATGTGCAGTCACCAAAGGTAGATGCTGATGTGGAAGTCAGGAAGTGCATGCTGATAAGAGCCTGATATGGATGTCTCCTCAGAGGCCTTCAAGAGTCTGACATGTTCAGAGGCAGATGCTCACAACTAACCATTGAACTGATAATGGGGTTCTCAATGGAGGAGTTAGAGTGAGGACTGAAGGAGCTGAAAGGGTTTGAGGCACCATGAGGAGAGCAACAATACCAACCAACCAGAGCTCCCAGGGTCTAAACCACCAGCCTGGGAGCACTTAGGGAGGGATCCAGGGCTTCAGCTGAATATGTAAGACTGGAGGGCCCTGCTGGGCATAGGTGGAAGATGAGATCCTTGACCTCATGAAGGCTGGACGCCCCAGGGGGTGGGAATTTTGAGGGTGGGGAAGTGAGAGTGGGGGGGTAGGTAGGGGTTACACCCACAGATAAGAAGGAGGAGGGGTAAGGGGATAGGGGGTTCTTGGGTGGGTGGGGTATGGGGTAAGGGGACAACATATGAAATGTAAATAAAACATCCAATAAAAAAATTTAAAAAAAAAAGAAAGTACTGTTTTGGATACACTTACAAAAGAAAGATACTTACTGCCAACAAAAGGATCAGACTGGAAAAAATCCAAGTTTGTATCTGCAACTGCATCTGTCAGTGAACTTGATTCTACATTAAATGGATCTTCCTAGAAATAAATTTTAATTAAAACAGATATTTTAGTACCCAAATGTTTAAAGAAAGTACTTCAAATGACTTACATTCTGATCATATACATACTTGGAAAAATTTAGTAAATATTTTTCAGCTACAAAGATCATTTAAGACATGAGTAACAAGAACAATTGAATGTACAGTTATCTTCACCTCTTTTGAATGCTTGTCATCGTCAAATCTGGGGCTAACTTTTTCATTATCAGTTGCAGTCACAATTTCGCTTTCATCAGTCACATCAGAAGGCGCTATTTCAGGACTACTTCTCACCTACCAAAGATACACATTTGAGCGTGATGGATTAAAAATCTTTTGTCTCAGGCTGGTTAGATGGCTTGGTGGGTAAAAGCATTTGTTGCTGAGCCTGACAACCTGAGTTCAATCTCCAGGACTCACTAGAGGAAGTGAAAACAAACTCCTGTAAGTTTTCTTCTGACTTCCCCAAGAACACTGTGGTATGCCAATACCCACCCATAAAGATAATAAAGACTTTTGGGAAAGATTTTTTTTTGTTGTTTTTTTTTTTTTTGGAGAGATAGTGTCTTATTGTGTAATATTGGCTGGCCTGGAATGTACTATGTAAACCAGGCTGGCCTCAAACTTAGAGGTTCACCTGCTTTTACCTCTGAGTACTAAGATTTAAAGGAATTACAATGCATGGCTAAAAACAAGTTTTTAACTGCATGTGTGTGTGTGTGTGTGTGTGTGTGTGTGTGTGTGTGTGTATGTCTGCGTGTCTTAAAATTTATTTTGGTATTAGGGAATCAAATCCAGGGCCCCTTGAATAATGCACAAGCTATCTGCCATTGTACTATATCTCTAGACCCCTAAAACCTCTTTTTCTATCCAATCCTAGGTGGTCATCTCTGAACTCATACACATACAGACATTATATGGACTGAACAGGTTATATTTATTTTCCCCCTCCCTTGCTCCTCCTTTCCTCCTCCCTCCCTTCTTCCCTTTTTCCATCCCTCTGCCTCTCTGTCTCTCTATCTCTCTGTCTCCGTGTATGTGTTTGTGTGTGTGTAAAACAATTAAAGAAAAAGAGGCCGTGAATTTCACTAGAATGTGGAAGGGTTAGAGGAAAAGGAAAAGAGATATAATTTAACTTCAAAAAAGTATTAAAATAATATTTAAACTATTAAATACCTAAATACTTAAAAATAAAGTAAACTTTAAATAATGTTATTACCTAAGCCAGGTTTTCATGCTATCTCTGCAGTTCTGGAGGCAGAAGCAAGTGCACAGAGATGTTCGGGCAGCACAGTGAGACCCTGTCTCCAAATGTTATTATCTACAGAGGTGCTTTTGTTGTTCTGAGACACTGTCTCACTGTACAGCCCAAGATGGTTTAGAACTCACAACCGTCCTCCTTAGCTTCCCGAGCGCTGGGATTAAGAGTATATGCCAGGGCTGCAGAGAGAGCTAAACAGGTAAACATACTGATAACTGAGTACAATCCCTGGTCATAAGGTAAAAGGAGGAACTGATTTCCACATGTTTTCTTCTGACTTCCATATGGTCACTCTGGTATGTGTATATATACAAAATAAACAAAAATTTAAATGTGCCTGCCACCATGCCTACCAGAAATACTGATTTTCACCTATCTTCTATGAAAAGTAAACAAAACACCAGATGTGGTACCATATTCTCTTAAACCCATTAAATGGGAAATGGAGGCAGGCAGGCCAAGTGCATAAAGATGAGAAGATGGCTCCCTTGGTAAAGTGCTTGGTGCACAAGCATGAAGAATTAACTGAGTTCAACTTTAAAACACCCAAGTAAAGCCAGGCATGGTAGGGTGTAACCCCATGTAACCCCAACGCTGGGATGGCAGAGAGTGGTATTAGAAGACAGCAAAGTTTAACTCTGGCCTCTATGTATGGTTGCACATGTGGATGAGTGCAACCAAAGGTGAGCATACTAGTGAACCCCCCTCTCTCCACAGGCAGACACATTAAGTAATAAAAGAGCTTAAAGACATCCTTAGCTATATATTACGTTTGAGGCTAGCCTGAACTACACAAGACCATATTATTAAAAAAATTATTAATTAGATTACATTTGTACATTAGTTAAAACTGAAAAGAAAGAATTTCAATTGCTGGGGCTGATGGAATTACTAGAAGTTAAGAACACTAGCTGTTCTTCCAGAGAACCCAAGTTCAATTCCCAGCACCCATACAAAGCAGCTTAAATTGCCTGTTAACTCCAGCTCCAAAGGATCTGAAACCCTCTTCTGGCTCCTGCACACACATACATAAATAAAAATTAAAATTTATCTTAAAAATTGTATTTCCTTATATACAATGCTAACAAAACATTGTTCTGGGACTGAAGAGACAGCGTATTTGATAAAGTGCCTGCTACTCAAGCATGAGGACCTGAGTTCAGATACCCACCATCCATGCAAAAAGTCAAGCATGGTGGCGTGCGTTCGAAATCCCAGAGCAGGAGAGGTGTAGACTGACAGATACCTGGGGCTTCTGGCCAGCCACCCTAGTCTAATTGGTAAGCCCTAGATCTCAGACAGAGACTCTGAGGAATACCACTTTGAGGAGGACCCCTGGCCTCTACATATAAGTATAAGTATGTACACACTAACTTTGGTCTTCATCTACCTGGGGGTGGGAGGGGGAAAGTTAATAAACACTACGGAATAAAAACTCACTGATGACTCCTGGTGTATGGGTTCAGACTCTAGGTTGTTCTGGCCTTCGGCATGCTCGTTGAGGTTGGCTGTTTCACTGCTGCTGGTGCTGAGGCTACAGTAATCTGTAGCACCATTTACAAGGATGCTCTGTGGGCTACTGCACCAATTTAATTGGTTATTATGAGCTTCCAGATCTTTCATTTCCAATCTCATTTGCATCTGCCAATACAAAGTAGAAATATAAAACAATTTAATACTAGAACTGTATATAACACACAAATAGCTATCTCCTAGACTCATTCAAGGACACGTTTGCTCCCTCTTAGCAGATTCCTCTAGGAATGCAGCCTGACTTAAAAGCTGCAATAATCTCTTTCAGTGAGTCCTCCTGCAATTTCAGCATGCATGCATTTGTTTCTGTAAGTCTTGTGAAATCTCAAAGAATTCAGTCTCAGGTCTCTGAGAATTGGCAGTCTTTCAGAGTATAATTAGAAAAAGAAAGGCCCAAGATACTAGAGGAAAAGATAGCCAAGTAACAGAAAAGGAGATTCAACAATGAAGCTATAGAGGAGTTATAGGAAATTAAAGTATACTTTAGTATTCTTTACAGTATACTTTAGTATACTTCACAGTATACTACATAATATGCAATATATAGTATATATATTATATACATACACACATATGCATATATAGTATACTATATAGTATAAGAAGTTTTAGAATTGGCCACATTCCTGTTGGAGAAGGGAGTGAAGATCGGGTAAGTCAAGCTGGCCCTCTGCTCTGACACTCTTTGTAAATGGGAAAGAAGAGCCCTAAAAAGTATCTTCTAAAAAATAAGTTACACAAAGTCCAATAAACAAAGGAGAAAGCTGTTTTGACCTCAACTATTCGAATGAATTCAACAGTAAGCCAAAAAAGGCAGAATCAATATATTATAATATATTAAATAATAATAAAAACAGAAACAAGAAAATGAAATTATTTCAATGAGCAAAATTGATCTAAAAATTGGAATCCCAAGAAAAGACAATAAGTTGTGTTGTGTCTTAGTTATGCTATGATGAAACATCATGACCAAAGCAACTTGGGGAGAAGGATGATTTGGCTTACACTCCCACAGCACTGTTCATCATTAATGGAATTCAGTATAGGAACTCAAACAGGGCAGGAACCTGGAGGCAGGAGCTGATGCAGAGGCCATGGAGGAGTGCTGCTTACTGGCTGGTTCCTCATGGTTTGCTCAGCTTGCTTTCTTTATAGCATTCAGGACCGCCAGCCCAGGGATGTCACAAGGCACAATGGGCTGAGCCCTCACCATCAATCACTAATTAAGAAATTGTCTTTCAAGCTAGACATAGTGGTATGCCTTTAATCCCAGCATGTGGGAGTCAGGGGAGGGTAGATTTCTGTGAGTTCAAGGCCAGCTTGATCTATAAAGTGAGTTCCAGAATAGCCAGGACTGTTATACAAGACCCTGTCTCGAAAAACAAAACAAAAAGAAAAAAAGAAAAGAAGAAAAGAAAAATGCCCTATAGGTTTCTCCCATTTCACAGACGCATTTCTCAATTGAAGCTTCCTGTCCCCATGACTTTAGCTTGTTTTAAGCTGACATAAAACAGCCAGCACAGGCTATTTTTATAAAAATAGACAATATTTACTGAGAACTCATGTATCAGACACTATGCTAACTTACCTCATGTTTTGCCTCATTTAATCCTTGTAATAGCCCTAATAAGCAGGCTTGTTATTAAATCTTCAACTTTAAAGACGAAAAATCTGATACTCAAAGGTGATTCACCTACTACATGGCAGAGCCAGCATTCAAACCTGACCTACTCTAAACCATTGTTTAAATGTCCATTAGACACCAACTGCAAGCATTAAGAACTAGAGATACTAACTAGGCAGATGAAGAGGAGCCGGTGTTAGAAGGTTACAAAAAGTACAAACAAGGCCCCTCTAGGCATTCTGCTTGTTTCCACTTACTGAATTGATTTCCTGTTGTGAATCTTGTAGTTGCTGCTGAAGAGGTTCCAGCTGAGCCTTTCCTGATTCCACATTCTCTTCCAATTGTGCTGTTTCTTGTTGCAGGCGACTTAGTTCTTCTCTAGCTTTAGACAGTTCTTCCTCGTAAGTGGAGATCTGAGATTCCTGACTAGTTATTTCTGCTTTCAGGGAAGAAATCTATAAACGGAGATGAATGGGAGGAGAGGGAATTAAATGAAGAGATGTCTAATTTAGTTCACTGGAACTTTTGAGGTATTCTTTTGGTAGTAAAAGATAATAGGGAAGGGGCTAAAAGAAACTTAGAGGCATCATCTATGTAACATAAGTAACATCTGTTTAATCAAGAGTTGGAAAGATAGTACCTTTCTAATTTCTACTACAGAGAACTATAACTCTTCATAAACATCCCTCCAACTCCTTCAAGCAATTGCTGGCTAGACTGCCACTAACAAGTAGGGAATGTTATTTTTTTAAAACCAGGAGTGAGATGGAGGTAGAGAGTAGGTCAGTAAGCAGCCAGGCTTTACCAGCTGGGCCTCCTCAGCACATTTTTTTTTGACTTCCTTGAGCTGCTCTTCCAGCTGGGCTTTCTGCTCATCCAGTTCATCTAGGAGTTCCTGCACCTGCTGCTTCTGGGCCTGCAGTTTTTGTAGATTAATACTCTCCCTTTGAACTTCATCTTGAAGATCCTGAAACACAAGAAAATTCACACATTACGGACAGGTAAATTTTTAAGTCTACTTTAAGGGAAAACAAAGTCTTGTTTATTAAGTTTTTTGTATTAGAGGACTGAAGCACTCAATTTTACATGCAGTCTTCAAGTGACCTCTTCTAGATTTGGATCTCTAGTCTGCTTACTCAGATCAGTCCTTGGATGTCTGACTGCTATGTGTCAAAACAGAGCTCACATTATTTCCTGAATCTGCTGTAACCTCAATCTTCTAGTGAAAATCATGGCATCATCTTCCACTTTTTCTTTCTACTCCCCTTCTCTTCTGTGGCAGGGCTGCAAGCAGATCCTTCCCTGCAGTGCTGGCTGAAGTCACCTTCCTTCTCAGACAGCTGCCTTCCAAGGAGTTATACTGCTTCCTCTCAGCTACTCTGACATGTATTTTCAGCACCCCTGACACTTTTAGAAAGCCTTTTGTCAGCACACACCTTTAATCCCAGCAGCTCCAGAGGCTGAGTCAGACAAATATCTGAGTTTGAGGCTAGTCTAGTGTGCTGACTAGTTTTATTGTCAACTTGACACATGATAAAGTCATCTGAGAGGCAGGAACCTTAATTAAGAAAATGCCTCCATAATATACAGCTATATGGCATTTTCTTAATTATTGATTGATGTGGAGGGCCCAGCCTTTTGAGGGTGGTGTCATCCCTGGATTCATGGCCTAGGTTTTATAAGAAAGGCTGAGCAAGCCAGGAGAAGCAAGCCAGTAAGCAGCTCTTCCTCCATGGCCTCTGCATCAGCTACTGGCTCCAGGTTCTTGCCCTGTTTGAATTCCTGTCCTGATTTCCTTTGATAAGCAGTGCTGTGGAAGTGAATGCCAAATAAACCCTTTCCTCCCCAACTTGCTTTTTGGTCATACCAACAGAAACCCTAAGATACCTGGTCTACATAGTGACTAGCAGGACACACACATGCGCACGCGCACGCACACGCACACGCACACGCACAAAGATCCCGGTTAAAACCCCAGCATCAAAAACAAAAGGAACAATTCCAACTTATGCCAAATCCCATATTTTCTTACTTATATTTAACAGTGAAAGTAGTAGTCTCATATGGTAGGGGATAACATTTGTCAGACCTTGGGTGGGTGTAGGGAAGAAAGGATTGAGAGTAGAGGTATATATAGCTACATAGGAGTAAAGCCTGATATTACATAGCACAGCAGGATAACTATAGTTCACAGCAATTAAACATTTCTTTTTTTTTTTTTTTTTAAAGATTTATTTATTTATTATTTGTAAGTACACTGTCGCTGTCTTCAGACACCCATATGAGGGCATCAGATCTCATTGCAGATGGTTGTGAGCCACCATGTGGTTGCTGGGATTTGAACTCATGACCTCTAGAAGAGCAGTCAGTGCTCTTAACCGCTGAGCCATCTCACCAGCCCAGCAATTAAACATTTCAAAGTAAGTGGCTAGGACTTTCAAAGTTACCAACACACACAAAAAAATAATGCATGCCTGAGTGACAGTTTTGAAAATTACCTCTCTGATCAGTGTACTGTATAAACAGGATGAAATGTCATACTGCATCCCAAGATATACCTATAATTACTGTGTGTCAGTTAAAATTAAGAAAAACAACCTTTTTATAATTTTTTTTGAGAATGGGCCTCATGTAGCCCAAGCTGGCTTGAGCTCAGATGCACTAGCTAGCCTTGGACTCTAAAAGTAGTGGAATTACAGGTATACCATCACAACTGGAAAACAATGCTTTAAAAGCATGAAGTAAAACAAATTCTTGTGTCAAATCATATCCCTTACCAAAACCTTTCAGTCTTCATCTCACTGGAAAAAACCCTCAAAGCCCCTAAGAACCTATATTATCCTGTGTGCCAACTCATGCCCAAATGCTCCTTCCTCTGCTCAGTTTATTCCAACCACACTGACTGCTCTGCTGATCTTCTCCATCCTCCAGTGCTTTACTACTTCTTCTCCTAGGCATCGAAACATTTGATCTCTTTCAAGGCTTCCCTCCCCCCCTACTGTTACAGTGTCAGTTTCTGACCAATATAACCAACACCTCCTTATCCCACTCCTAATACATAAATAAGACAGGGTTTCTCTGTGTGGTCCTGGTTGTCCTGGACCTTACTCTGTAGACCAGGCTGGCTTCCAATGCAGGCATCCACCTGCCTCTGCTTCTCCAGTACTGATATTAAAGGAGGGCACCACCCCTTTCCTCCAGGCTGCAGTTTACTTTCTATAATAGCTTTTGTGAGATAATTTACAGCTACAGAGTTAATCAATTTACTCAGGGAGTTGTAGAATTATCACCTAAAGGCATTTCCAAACATTTCCATCAACCTCCCAAAGAAACTCTTCTTCATTTCAAGTTGCCCCTTTTACTCCTGACCTCCCTTCTTTTACTTCCCATTCTCCTCTATCCTAGGCGACCATCAACCTACTTTCTATAAATCTGTCTAATTTAGATATTCTACATAAATGTAATCATGCATTTTTCCCCTAACTGGGTTCTTTTGATTAGCATAATGCTTTCAACATTGGTATATAATTATTTTAAATCACTTCACTGAGGTATATAGCTGATACAACACACTTAAAACCTGTCCTTTCTGAACTGAGGATTATGTTTATGTAGAGGAGAAATTTTAATTGATTGTGTATTAAAGACTAGGTTGGTAAGATGGTTTGGTGGATAAAGATTCTCAGGACCTCCACAGTGGAAGGAGAGACCTCCACAGGTGTACTGTGGCATGAATGCATCCCACATGCACATCCAAGAGGTAGGTGCTTTTACTGGTTACATATGCAGGTAAGAAAACTAAAGCACAAATGGGCAACTGAGAAACTATTCAGATCACTTCTCAGACTTTTAGTTAAGATTACTGGTTTATTTTTATCAATTTAATATTTGATATATCCTGTACATGTAATATATTAAGTGAATTTTAAAAATACAATATTCTTTTTTAAATTGTGTATGTGTGCCTGTGGGTATGTACCTGTAGGTGAAGGTACCCATGGAGGATGAAGACACTGGAACCCCCTGGAGCTGGTATTACAGATAGTTGTATATCATCTTACGTGGTTGCTGAGAACTGAACTCAGGTATCCAGGAAGAACATGCTCTTAACCACTGGGCCATACCTCCAGCCCCTATAACATGAATTTCTGTATTAGGAAATGGAACAGGGGCTTCATCCATTTCTGTGCTTATGACCACGTAATCCAAAATCCTCAAAGACCAGTATATCTCCTCTCTACATCCCCTATATATGCACAGACCCACACCCTGCTACAACCCAAATAGTAAAACTGGGGGAAGGAGGAATGGAATGAGGAACTGTCGGAGGGCAAACCGGGAGGGGGATAACAACTGGACTGTTAAAAAAAAAAACAGATTAAAGAATAATAATAAAAACAATAGTAAAACTGTTACTCTCCCCATCCATGCAATTTCTTTTTTTCTACAACTCAAACAAGAATCTAGAATTTCACATTCTCTGTTTATATCTAGTCTTTATAATCACAGATATGTTGTCTTTTAATATAAATCCAAAAAGGACAATATTATTTACCTAAAAAGATCATATATGAAAGTGTTTAGAATATAGTTCTTATTTTTTTAAAGCTTTATAGAAAGGTGTAGGTAGTATTATCATATATCTAATTATCATTCATGTATATAAAATATAGCAAATGTTAATAAATATTCACTGACAGAAAAGTTTCATTATTTCTCATGCTTTACTGTATTTTATATTTAATGATTTCTTGCATTTCACTAAGGTGTTTGGGTATGTGTAGTGTGTGTGTGTTTGTGTGCATGCATGTGTGTGTGTGCAGGGAAGGGGGCAACCTGTGAAAGTCAGGTCTGCCCCTAACTGCATGAGTCCTCAGGCTTTGCCTGATAAGCCATTTCTGGCCCTGTATTTTACAAATTTCTTGGATCCATTTTATTTTCTACAATTAAAAGATGCCAAGTTTGACTTTCTAAAAAATCTATTTTGTTATTTTATGTGTATGGTGTATTGTATCTGCATATATGTTATGTGTGTGCCTGGTGCCCAAGGAAGCTATAAAATGGCTTCAAGTCTCCTGGAACTGCAGTTATAGACAGCTATGAGCTGCCATGTGGTTGCTGGGAATTGAACTTGGGTCCTCTGGAAGAGCAGCCAGTGCTCTTAACCACTAGGCCATTTCTCCAGCTTGGCCCCCTTTTAAAAATAAAAGTATCACATCTCTGGTGATTTTATTAATTTAAATTTTTCCTATGTTACTGGTCTTTTTATGTAAGAACTATCAGTAACAGGATCAATGTTCATTTCCTGTAATACACTGAACAATTTTCAAAAATAGTATTTTGCTCTCCCCTCCAGCCAAGCAAGATGGCCAAAGGAAAGAAGGCCAAGGGGAAGAAGGTGGCCCCGGCCACCGCCATTGTCAAGAAACAGGAGGCCAAGAAGGTGGTGAATCCTTTGTTTGAGAAAAGGCCCAAGAACTTCGGCATTGGGCAGGGCATCCACTTCAAAAGAGATCTAACACGCTTTGTTAAATGGCCCCGATACATCAGGCTGCAGCAGCAAGAGCCATCCTCTATAATGTCATGGACAGGCAAACAGCTACTCAGCTGCTTAACCTTGCCCACAAGTACAGGCCAGAGACAAAGCAAGAGGAGAAGCAAAGGCTACTGGCCCGTGCTGAGAAGAAAGCTGCTGGCAAAGGGGACGTCCCAACTAAGAGACCACCTGTCCTCTGAGCAGTAGTCAATACAGTCACCACCTTGGTGGAGAACAAGAAGGCTCAGCTGGTGGTGACTGCCCAGGATGTAGACCCCATTGAACTGGTGGTTTTCCTGCCTGCTCTGTGCAGAAAGATGGGGGTGCCCTACTGCATCATCAAGGGAAAGGCCAGGCTGGGGCGCCTGGTCCACAGGAAGACATGCACCACTGTTGCCTTCACACAGGTTAACTCGGAAGACAAGGGTGCTCTGGCTAGGCTGGTGGAAGCTATTAGGACCAATTATAATGACAGATATGACAAGATCCACCGCCACTGGGGAGGCAACGTCCTAGGTCCTAAGTCTGTGGCTCACATTGTCAAGCTGGAAAAGGCAAAGGTTAAAGAACTCGCCACTAAACTGAGTTAAAAAATGTACACTAAGTTTTCTGTACATAAATATAATTACGAAATTATCTTCCAAAAAGGCTGGAGAGATGGCTCAGTGGCTAAGAGCACTGGCTACTCTTCAAGAGGTCCCAAGTTCAATTCCCAGCAACCACATGGTGGCTCACAACCATCTGTTATGGGATCCGATGCCCTCTTCTAGTGTGTCTGAAGATAGCTACAGTGTACTCATATAAATAAAATACATCTTTAAAAAATAGCATTTTTTAGTGAGACTTGATTTTAACACCGGAAAATAGGCTTCCATAAGAGGAAAGAGACTAAACAAACCAATGTAATATATACGCAGTCCTGCTCTCTCTTATATAAGAGCAAATACTTTCATGCAGTTAACCTAATCTTATTGCTTTTTCTTTTTTCTTTGCTGCAATAAAAACATACCTCATAACACAAAAATAGAGGCCTTAAGGAGAAGTTTCCTGACAAAAGACCTCTAGGAAATACTTAAATCTTAATCAACATCCACATAAAAAATTGTGTTTCTTTATGTTTATATCTCAACATAAAGAGAAAAATCATCTCTATAAGAATTCCAACACAATGCCAGGCAGGTGTGGTGGCTCATGCCTCCAATCCTAGCATGTTCAGGGGTGAGGAAAAATGAGTGTTCTGAGTTCAAGATAAGCCTGAGCTACAGGGAGTTTTATGTCAGCAAAGTATGACCTTGTCTCAAAAGCTAAAAACAAAACAAGCGATAGCTCAACAGTTAAGAGCACCTGCTGCTTTTTCAGACATAAGTTTGGTTCCCAGCACCTACATGGTGGTCACTCACTACTGTTCAGAACTGAAAAAGTCCCAACACACTCTTCATTAGCACCAGGTATGCACATACATATGTTCAGGTAAACACTCAAACACTCATAACATTTGAAAAAATTCTTTACAAAGAAAAGCTTTAAAAAATAAAACAGTATTTAAAAATAAAACGTATTTCCAATACAAATCCACAGCAAAGTATCTTTGCTTTCAGTAAACAGACTTAAAATTAAGTCAAAATGAAAAGTGGCAACATATATGATAATATGAATAAGAAAGAACTTTTACCACAAACGCACTCACTTACTGTGTCATGCAACACTATACTATTAACATTCTATACTATTACCTGTGTCCAGATCCACTGTTTTATTGTGGCATAAAATTGCTTCTCCTGGAACTTGATGAAGGAACCAACGCCTGTCTCCCTCCTTAAACTGTAGTATTCTCTGCCTCCAGCTCTCTCTAACGAGGGCAGTGCAGTTCTAACTTGCACAGGGCAGTGAGTTTCTAAAGACTGTTGCTGGCACAACCCTGCTTCTGCTCTACTGGCCTTGTGGTGCTGTGGACTGCAAAGGGAAGAGGGGTGACACCAGTGGAGAGCAGCAGGGACAGGATGAATAAGACACAGTGCTAAAGTGTACTTTAGAGAACATCTAAGACACCTCATTCATAAATAAAGGGTTATCTCAACTTGGAATCTTGGCTTCACTAAGAAAGAATTCTTAAGAAAAATGTCCTGTTATCTAGAAACTACTCAAAATACTGAAACAGACAAATTCATCCCACCTCTCCACACATCATGAGGAGCTAGGTAGAAATAAATTAAATACACAAAACTCTTAAGGCATATTAAGAGTCTACTTACTAAGAGTCTACTCTTACTAACATGACTCTGATGTACTACTAAAGAAGTGTAACTTAACAAACCTATGAAATATTAGCAACATGGAAAGGTCTATTTCATTAAAAAAAAACACCTCAGGGAGTGAAAATGAAAAGTCCACTGACATATGTCTGCAATTCCAGCACCTGGGAGGTGTAGGCAGAGTAATCTCAAGTTTGAGACAAGTCTGGGTAAAATAGCAAATTACAGCTATACTGGATTGCATAGTTGGATCCTGTCTTAAACAAACAAACAAACAAACAAACAAACCACCCATAAGCCAAGAAAACAAAACCCCAGCTGGGGAGTGGTGGCACATGCCTTTAATCCCAGCACTTGGGAGGCAGAGGCAGGCGGATCTCTGAGTTCGAGGCCAGCCTGGTCTACAGAGTAAGTTCCAGGATAGCCAGGGCTACACAGAGAAACCCTGTCTCAAAAAAACAACAAAACAAACAAACAAACAACCCCACTGACTTAGGAATAAGACTTGTTTTTCCAACCACAGCAGTTACCCCTTTTCCTTGGGGATGGGGGGGAGGAGCCAAATAAATGAAATAAAATGAAAAAAAAATTGGGTAATTACTCTGAGTTACTAGCACTTGTTTTTCAAGGTTGTTTTTTTTTTTTAGATTTTCTGTGTATGAATGATTTACCTCTGTATATATGTGTACCAATGAGTGCCCGGTGCCAACAGATGCCAGAAGGTGGTATAGGATCTTGTGAAACTGGAGTTACAGATGGTTGTGAGCCACAATATGGGTGCTGGGAACTGAATCTATGTCCTCTCTTAGAGTAGCAAGTGCTCTTAACTACTGAGTCATCTCCTAGCCTGAGATACTAATCTTTTGTTTTATTACATTTTTTTATTTTGTGGATGTGGATGTACACATGGCATGGCATGTGTAATAGAGGTCAGAGGAAAACCTGAAGGAGTCAACTAAGGATCTTTGTGGGTCTAGGAGGGTGAACTCAGGCTTGGCAGCAATTAACTTTACCTGCTGAGCCATCTCATCATTCATTAGTTACTGACTTGTAACTAATGAAATACAAATATCCAGAAGCTTTCTTTTGTGTCAAGTTACTAAAGTGGGACTTTATAAAAACCTATTATGCTTTTAATCCTCCCTGCCAGTGGGTTCTGGGTATATTCTGCCCTACTTTTAATTTCTTGTATAAGTTCAGTCTGTTTATTTTTAATTTGAACACTTTCCTTAAATATCTAACACTGTATTTCCAAATACAATGGAAGACATATATGATCCAAAGCAGAATTTCTAAGCTCAAGAAACTCATATATATAAGATGGAAGATGTACACATGTATGTGTGTGCTTTCTTGTGCCATACAGATCTGTAAAAGTCAGAAAAGGCTTCAGATGTCTAACTAGATCACTCTCCATCTTAATCCTTTCAGACGGTCTCTTACTCAACTTGGAGTTAGACTGGTGGCCAGCAAATCCCAGTGATCCTACCTCTACTTTCTATACTGTGGTTATAAGCATGTATAGTAATGCCTGGATTTTTATGTGGGTACTGGGGATTCTAGCTTGGGTCTTTATGCTTGCACAGCTAGCACTGTTACCCCCTAAGACATCTCAAATATATATTTGAGATAAGTCAGTAATACAAAAGAAAAGTACTAACAGAAATAAGAAGTTCAAACTTGAAGCCATTTCTTTTCCAACAAAACCTGTTTTAGACTGACTGAGTTTCAAATGATAAACACTAGGATGGTTAAATGGAAATGTACAACTGGCACTCAGAGAGAAGAGATCTTAACTGCAAGCAGTCATCAGTATCAGGGTGACTGGGAGCAGGGAGAAGAAAGAAAATGTTTCAAGAACTCACAGACCACACAAGAAACAAAAACTTAGAAAATCAGTATTCTTATCTAGAAAATCATCCATTTCATCTAGATTTTTCAGTTTTGTTGAGTATAGGCTTTTGTAGTAGGAGCTAATAATTTTTTGAATTTCCTCAGTTTCTGTTGTTATGTCTCCATTTTCATGTCTGATTTTGTTAATTTGGATACTGTCTCTGTGCCCTCTGGTTAGACTGGCTAAGGGTTTATCTATCTTGTTGACTTCTCAAAGAACAAGCTCCTGGTTTTGTTGATTCTTTGTATAGTTCTTTTTGTTTCTATTTGGTTGATTTCAGTCCTGAGTTTGATTTCCTGCCGTCTACTCCTCTTGGGTGTATTTGCTTCTTTTTGTTCTAGAGCTTTCAGATGTGCTGTTAAGCTGCTAGTGTATGCTCTCTCCAGTTTCTTTATGGAAGCACTCAGAGCTATGAGTTTTCCTCTTAGCACTGATTTCATTATGTCCCATAAGTTTGGGTATGTTGTATCTCCATTTTCATTAAATTCTAAAAAGTTTTTAATTTCTTTATTTCTTCCCTGACCAAGTTATCATTGAGTAAATAGTTGTTCAGCTTCCATCCCATCTGCTGACATCAAACCCAGACACTATTGCTGATGCCAAGAAGTGCTTACTGACAAGAGCCCCATATAGCTGTCTCCTGAGAGGCTATGCCAGAGCTGTACCAATACAGATGCAAATATACACAGCCAAACATTGGATTGAGCTCGGGGACCCCAATGGGGAAGTTAGGGCAAGGACTGTATGAGCTAAAGGGGTTTTCAACTTCATAGGAAGAACAACATCAACCAACCAGACCCCCCAAAGCTCCCAGAGTACCAAGTACAGGGGGTACCAATGACTCCAGCTGGATATGTAGCAGAGGACTGCAGTATCTGGCATCACTGGGAGGAGAACCCCTTGGTCCTGTGGAGGCTTGATGACTAAGGATAGGGAAATGCTAGGACATTGAGGCAGGATGGGTGGACAGGTAGGGAAGCACCCTCATAGAGGCAGGGGAGGGAAGAGGGGATACAGGACTTGTGGAGGGGAAGCTGGGAAGGGGGTAACATTTGAAATGTAAATAAAATAATAAAAAATGAAAAAAAAAGAAAGTCAGTATTTTACTTTAAAGTAGAGAGCATATATAAATACAAAACCAAAAACTTGACCGGAGTGTAGCTCTGTGAGGGAACATGTGCTTAATATGCACAAGGCCTTGGGGTCAATCTTCAACACCAAAACAAAAACAAAACTAAGACCAACCAAAAAACTCCAGGTGGGGTTGGAAACATAGCTTGCCTGTTAAGAGCACTTACTATTCTTGCAGAGGACCTAGGCTCATTTCTTTGCACCCACATGGCGGTTCATAACTGCCCATAACTTGTTCCAGGGACCAGATACCACCACCACCACCCCATCCTCTGCAGACACCAGGTGTGCACATGGTGCACATACATATGAGCAGGCAGAACACTCATAAAATAAAGTAAATTTTAATGCTCTTGGATTTAAAATCTTTTTCCTATGCTTGAGATATGAATTTGTATTATAATTACGTATTTTATTAACTAGAGAAACAACAACATTCAAAAGAGACAAGGTAGGATCCTCAATGATAGGCTAAGCTTCATTTCTTATTAGCATCTCCATTAGACAGTGGAGTCAGAAAGAAGTAGTGAAGTACACTTTCTTAGATGCTGCTATTTAATAACAGCTTGAGTAAATGGCCTTTTAGAGAAAAATCAGAAAAGCAATATTGAGATCAGGCTATGGTGGAGGGTTTTTGTAATCTCTAAACTTGGGAGGTGGAAGTAAGAGGATCAGGAGGCCTGGGTCACCCTCAACTACATGAGTTTAATGCCAGTTACATGAAACCCTGTTTAGAAAAATAAAGGACTGAAAATTGGAATTACAGGTTACTCCTACTCTTGACCTTGTTACTAAATAGTAAATCAGAGCTACTTCAGTAGGTAATCAACTCCACATCTTATCAATTTTTCTTTTTGTGCTTCAGAAAACAGGAAATGATCACAAAATGAGTTGTTTTGGTTGAATATATAGGTGATAGATAGATAGATAGATAGATAGATAGATAGATGATAGACGATAGGTAGGCAGATAGATAGATAGATAGATAGATAGATAGATAGATAGATAGATAGAATATATTCCAAGTGATTGTATGTATGTATGCATGTGTGGATGTATAGATGTATATCATCATTCTTGGTCTAGCATCTCATTACCATTGATAATACAGAGATGACTCTACTAACCCAGAACTTTCCTTAACCTCAATGTTAATTTTCAGTGGATTTATTTGCAGCCAGCAGTGCTTGTTCCACACTAAGCAAGCTCCTAAATGCCTCATACTTAGAAGTACCCTATGTAAAAACCAGTTCAGAACTCATGTGCCAAACATACATTATGGATCTCACAAAGCTTAATGTTACTTTACTAACACCATTAATCAAGATGTGCAAGTACATTATGAAGAAATTTTAGCAAAAAAAGAGAAATTTAGCAATAAAATTTATATAATTATAAGAAACCAAATATTTGAGTATATTCAAGAACAATATTAATTTTAGCCCTCTCCTAAACTGGCTATTTAAATTTCCATTCTGTTTGTTTTTCCCTATAAATGTACTCAAATAACAAGATATTGTCTATTAAAAGAACCTGTATATTTTAGAACAGCAGTTGGTTAAATCTAGAAGTTGTTTATGATTATACCAGTGATTATATTGAGAAAAAAACCAACTTTTGTAGATTTTTGTCCTCTTTTCCAAAGCTGTATTCAGCAATAACTACTAAAATTAAGTTCTAGTGTTTGCATTTCTCAAGAAGCTTAAAATTACACAAAACAATGAAATTCAAGCAGCTTACCAGCCTACACCCAATCTCATTAGCAGGAAGAGAAATGCTGGTAATAAATCTCCTGACTTTCACACCACTCTTAGGAAAATTCCAATACATATAATAAACGCAGTCATCCAGTCAGAGTCAACTCCCAACCACAAGCCTCTCTGGCTTCCTCAAGCCTCCAGTGAATCATCTTCCCCCAGTCTAGCATGGTTTTCCTCTAGCAAACGAAAGGATGGGTCTAAGAAATCCCAGTATCTGCCCATTTAACACCATTAGTACATGTAGAGAGACCTAACACATAAGTGACACATTAGGGAATGCCCATCCATGAGCTCTTGCTGGCAACTTGCTACCAGGGCCCGCACATCCAACCCCCATACAGCCCTCAGGAAACACAACCCAGTAACATGGCCACATGAAACACTGCTGAATACTGTTTTTAATGTTTAAAACACTGTCACATTTATCAAATAAAACCAGGTTTTTAAAAAAATCTCCTCTATTTATAAAATAAAAATACTAATGCAACACAGCAAAAATGAATTAAATCTCTTTATGACAAAGTTTCCAACATTTTGGCTACAAAGCATTTCATAAGATGTTATTTTAAGTCTCTATCATTTCCACCCTCCCAGTGACATGAGAAACAGTCTTTGAAAACAGTAGGTCTCCCAGCTGACAAAAATCTTACATGCATCAAAAAGCAATTTGGTTTTTGATGATCCAATTTAATTTTATTGGTATAATAATATTTAAATCAAGTCATTCAAAGTTATCTTTAATGAATAAGCATATAAATATCATTAAAATATTTTCAAATTTAGAAATATGTGCCTAAAAACACTGCTTTCTCATTGCAGTATTATATTTAAAGGCCAGAATTCAGAGCAACAACCATCATTTTTTTAAAAAGATTTATGTCAAACAAATATTAGGTATTCCCTAGACCCAATATCATGCCCATCAAATAGTAAATACATTTAGCTTGAAAATTCCTCCATGAGAATCGGAGCAGTACATTCTACAGCCCACTTACCTGAACCTCACTTGTCCTCTGCTTAACTGTGTCTTCCTTCTCTTTAAGGTCCTGCTCCACATTGTTCTTTTCCCTAGAAGACCAGCAAACAATGCAAGAGTATCTGAGAACATCAGCTACAGCTGGTATGGCTATCCATCCTCCTAATCCTGAATCGCTTTTTAAATACATGTTGAAACATTCAATTTTTAAATGAAGGGCAGAATTTTCTACCCCCTTTAAATTATTTATGGGCTAGAAATCAATATAAGCTCTGTTTGTAAAGAAAAAATTGCTTCCTCACTAAAATGTGGTGAAAGGAGGATAGATTAAAAAAGGAAGGAGCAAAAACTAATCAATGGAACACTCGGGTTTCACTGATCTCACTGTTGCTATGGTGATACCATCCAATAAAAACTGCTGGTGAGGAAAAGGAGGAGTTGCATCAGCTCTGTAAGTTTAACCCTTAACTATCACTGCCCTATTAAATAAGAATGGCTGATAGAAACAGTGAACAATATTAAGAAAGAGAGCCATTTGTGTGTTAATTTTCCTTAAATATCAGTGAACATCAATTTTAGAGTGCAACAACATAGAAAAATGTAAAAGATTGTTAATACAGGTAGTATACTCTATGAAATAACACATTTATCCCAAAAGGGTCCTTTGGGAGACTACCTGTGAAACCCAATAGGTCAGTATACAAAATCGTGCACACTATGTTTAAGAACAGTCCAGAGAGGTGTGATGTCCTTCTCTCAACTCAAACACATAAGGCTCTCCTTTAAAATAGCATCCTAATTTCCTATGTTCTTTAAGAAAACTGGAGCCATACGAATGTATCTTTAAAAAAAAAAACAAACCTTTAAGATTTAAATTACAAAATAAAGCTATTTCTCTTCCTAGAACAAATTTAACTTCCCATGTTTACTAAAACCATTAACATATACTGCTCTTTTATTTTCTATAAAATGTGAGGTAAAAAAAAAAATCCACAGACTTCTTCAGCAATACATAGGAGTAGGGAGAAGGTGGCAATATGGAGAGGGGAAGAAAGCATTTAAGAAGCCTTCTAGCCTAGTATGACAGTTTCTGCTTACAGGATCATTACTATGTCTCAAGTAACTAACATAACTCAGTATCTAACAGAACCCAAATGTAAGCCCAGATTCCATTTAGCTGTATTATAAAGTGAGAAAATTATATTAAATATGTAAGGAAGAAACTGCATGCCTTATTTGCATATCCCATCTTATTAAAGTGAGACTCTGAAGTACAGCACCAAATCAACGTTCTGGGTCTGTAGATACAACGATCTGAGGATTTGTACGGAGGAGAAAGGCACACAGTAAAGCTATTTGTACACTGTTACTTTTAAACACCTGAAATGGCCAAGGAACTCACTGAGAGGTTGTCAGATGCGTTGCGATTTGGATCACGATGACATGGAGATTTTAAACAGTCCCTTTACCATTCAAATCACTGATCCAGCCTTCCTTCCATCCCTAACCCCAACCCTTATCAAATTATGTGAAAATGAAAACCAGAAAATCACAAGAGGAAAAAACATCTGAAAATATAACACAAATTCTGCTAGCTCAATCTTCGAAATGTTTTTTTTTTTCATCCTTATGTGAGCAGATGAGTGTTTTCAGTTCTGCTGCAGTATGTTAGGGATAAGTCACAAGAAAATCTAGCGCCGTCCAAATCTTCTCCCCAGCTCCATGCCCCCAAATCCTCAGAGACATTCCACACAAGGTCCATACTGCTTCAGCACCATTTCAGACAGTAGATAGCAAAGGTAGAAAACATTATAATGTATCAGAAAGCGTCGCTGGAGACATGAATGTCCATCATTTAAATTCTTTCTGTTGCTCTTTTAACTCTTATTACTGACAGTGTCTGCTCAAGCCTCTCTGCTCTGCTGTTAGCTCCTGTTACTCACAGTGCTTGTTCAGAAGACAGAATGTGCACACAGGAGAACAGAGCTGTACGAAGGCAGTGGGCTGAATTAAAGTAATCCAGACAGAAGAATGGCAGAGCAAAGGAAGCTCACTTGGTGAAAAAGAGAGATCACTAAGATCCGGGGCTCTTAGTAGCAAGCAGTCTCTGCTTGAGCAAAGTAGAGGATGCTTGCAGAGTACAAGCTACTGCTTATAATTTATGGCATTTGGGGGAAGGAACAATAGAAATATCTCTGAACATATGTTGAAGATCATTCTTCACTAAATAAAATATGAGAACCGTTAGAAATCATTTCTTAGCTCAGAAATCAATAAAACTTAACTTCTAATTTATGTTTTGTTAACCTAAGGAAAACTTTGGTCCCTTTAATAATTTCTTTGACAATATGAACAAAACTAAGTACCATAACATAATACTGGCCAATATATAAAATTAATTTAGATTATAATATCAGAAACACCAAATTGCTAATTAGTTACTTTAAAATAGCTCTTAACTTCTAACTACACTATTGTTTTCAGGCAATTAAAAACATTTAAACATACATTTGGACACATGAAAAATTGACTGGCTGTATTTCTTACATTCTTTTTTTCTTTAAAAAATATTTTTTCTAAAGGTAATGTATAAATAATCAATACAGAACATTAAAAATGTATGTGTATTTCTATGTAAACTTTTTTTTTTTGTTTTTGTTTTTCAAGACAGGGTTTCTCTGTGTAGCCCTGGCTGGCCTGAAACTCACTCTGTAGACCAGGCTGGCCTCGAACTCAGAAATCCACCTGCCTCTGCCTCCCAAGTGCTGGGATTAAAGGCGTGTGCCACCACTGCTTGGCCTATGTGAACTTTTATGCATGTGTATATATATGTTCCTATGTAGATAAGCAGGAGGACATGTGTGTGTTTTGTGTATAGGAGCCTAAGGTAGATGTCTGGGGCCTTCCTTGATCACTCTCCACCATATACATACATACATACATACATACATACATACATACATACGTGTGTGTATATATATACATATATGTGCATATGTGTGTATATATATGAGAATATGAGGCCAGGTGTCTCACTTGCACCTAGCGTTTGAAGATTTGGCTAGTCTACCTAGCAGTTTGCTCAGGAGGTACTCTGTCTCTGTCTCTCTACTGAGATTACAGATAGACTACCATACTTCCCCAAACTTTACAATAGTGCTGGCTATTAAGGCCTCATCCATACACACTTGCTTGACAAGCATTACTACCCGATCAGCCATCTCCTCAGCCCCCAAAGCATTCTGTTTAACATACTTAAAACTACTCAAGTCTCTGTACCACAATTAAAGGTGATATATTCAGCTTCTCAAGCAGCCTACAATATATTATATGGATAATAAAGAAGTAATTTCCAGAAAAGGGGAAAGAAATTGTCTTAATCACCCTTTATTTACCTTAATCACCTCTCTGCCCTATTCATTTGCACATGTGCACATCCTGAGAAAGCCACAGTACCAATGCTACAGAGAGAGGAAGGGATAGAATACCCTGGCATTTAAAAGGCTGACTGTTTTGATTCTGTGTCCCTTATACTGGACCCATCAAGGAAAGTAAGGCTCAAGGCTAGTTTTCCAGAGGCACGTGGTGGACGACTGCAGAAATTAAACATGAGGTAGTCAAATGCACGGGCAGTCAAGTCAAAAAAACCTGAGTCCACAATTTACTTCTATTTTTCCAGGCCCAGTTTATAGGGAGGATAGAGAGAACCATCTGTCTTGGCTTTGATGCAATGCCAATAGCATCACAGACAGGATTAAATCACCTTCCATATCCTTCCAGATACATAGTTGTCATTTTTATGAACATAGCATCCATCATTTTCTAAAACTAAAAACCATTAGAAACTAGAAAGCTTGTAAAGACTCACAACACTGTATTTTGTTGTTGTTGTTGTTGCTGTCGTTATTGTTTCAGTCTTAGTATTTCTTATAAAACTTCTTTAGGTGCCATCTAAACTTAAAATGTTAATACTAAGAACTTAACTACTAATTTCTATTACAAGTAAAGAGAAGCATTCTATTCTCATTAAATAATCTTCAGTGAGATGCCTGAGTCTTAGAGTAAGAAAAAGAGCAAGATTCTAATCCAGCCTGCTACCAAAGTGTCTTTCTGACAGAGGCCACATCTTATTCTCATATGTGAATACTAATATCGTCACTATCTTGAGTTAGGATGGCAAAACACACATGATGGAAGATACAGGCTTTGAGTGTAAGTATCAGTCATCCTTAATGATGATGGAATACTTTTTGAACCTGTAAAAAGGACATAGAGCTACAAGGCAAGGTTAGAAAACCATCTAAGGGCAGGCACTGGAGCTCACTAGTACAGACCCTACAGACCCTAAGACATATGCCTGAGGCAGGTGCAGTCCTCACTGAAGGAGGCAGGAAGAAAGACACATTTAAACTACTGAAAAGACAAACTGTCAAGGAAGAATTCTGTACCTGCAGGCATGGCAGACACACTTGTAAACATAGCACTCTGGAAGCAGAAGCAGAAGCAGGCAGATCTCTGTGTGTTCCAAGCAAGTTCCAGACCAGCAAGAGTTACTAAGTTAGATCTATCTTTTTTTTCCTAAGATTTATTTATTTTATTTATATGAGTACACTGTAGCTGTCTTCAGACACACCAGAAGAGTGCATTTGATCCCATTACAGATGGTTGTGAGCCACCATGTGGTTGCTGGGAATTGAACTCAGGACCTCTGAAAGAGTAATCAGTGCTCTTAGTCACTGAGCCATCTCTCCAGCCCCATAGATCTGTCTTTAAAACAACAACAACATCAACATCAACAACAACAACACTGTATCTGAAGAAACTGGTCTTAAACTATCTCCACATAAACAAAAACTAGTACGGCTGTCCTATAAGAAATGCTAACAAGAATCCTTCAAATAAAAGCATGATAGACAATAAGCTCAAAGGCATATGATAACAAAAAGGGTTCTAGAATGGTAAATACATGAACAAATACTAGAAATGACATTACTACAGTTTTGATTTGCAATTTCATCTTACACTTTCTGTAAGATTTGAATGATAAATGTATTAAAAACTTCTGTTAGTAGAAACACAATCCATAAAATTTCAATCTGTAACATCAATAAACTAAAACAACCACAGTTTTTATATATGACTAAAATAGATTATATGTGAATTTCAGCTAAGCTCAGATTAGGAGTTAGGGCTGTAATTAAGTTAGTAGGCTTTGTACAGCATGCATGAAGCCCTGGGTTTGGTCAACCCAGTACAGCATAAAACTGGACACGCTGGCACTCACACCTGTAATCCCAGTACTCAGGAGGTAAAGGCAGAGGTTCAGAAGTTCAAGGCCATCCTCAGGATAGCAAGTTTAAAGTCATACTGGGTTATATGAAATCCTGTCTCAAAAAGAGGTGTTGGGAGTGGGGAGCTAAATGGAGCTGGTCAGGTAAGACCATGGATAATCATGGACAGGGAGCCTGTCATTGTCAACAAGCTTGGTGTGCTGCTCTCCTTGCTTGTGGTTCTTTATCACTATGTGGCAGCAACTATCCCAAGGAGCAGAACTGAAAGTGACCCTTTCTCTGCCCCAGAGTTATAGGTCGTGGTCTAAGGGAACATGTCTCCTATCACAGCACACAAAGCAACTACATCTGCATTTTTTTTTTGTTTTTACAAACACTTATTTTCCCTAAATCTTTCTTAGCCCTATAGAACAAGAATCTTACACTGAATAGGGCCTACTCACAGGGGATGCTTTCCTTTCTACTCTTTCCCCAACACAAAAATATACACATATACATTAAACTGTCCAATTTTGGAAGATTAAAAAGTTATGGAGATTACTGATGATAGCGGTTAATAAATGTACTTAATGTCACTTAAAATAAAATGTACATTTAAGTTCTAGTCCCAGCTACTTAGAAGGCCAGGGCAGGAAGACTCTAAGTTCAAGGCCTTCATGGGCTACATGCATAGGGAGTTTTAAATCAGCCTGGGAAACTTAGTAAGATCCTGATTCAGGAAAAAAAAATTTTAAAAGTGTTTATTTTTCAAATAAAAAGTACCTCATTTGTTATTTTTATCTAGAAGGACAACAAGTATGGAAAGAAGCATAAACCCCAAATTTGGTGTTCCAAACTATTTTATAGGGATAGTAAAGTTGCTAACCAAGATTAATTTACATTACACCTAGAAAAAAAATCAGCATGATGCCTGGCGTGCTAAATAAACTTCAGGAGCTATTATTAAGATCATTCTTTTATTTATTAATATAAAAATCACATTTACTAGCTTTCTCCCCCTGTGCTTGAAACAAGGTCTTATTACTATGTGTAGCCATAGCTGTCCTGGAACTCAATATATGCACCAAGCTGTCTTTGAACTCATAGAGACCAATCTACTTTAATTTTCCTAGTGCTGGGATTAAAGGTGTATGCCACCATGCGAGTTATTTACTGGGTCTCCAGAGGTGGCAAGGAAACAAACAAACTGATGACACTTGGCTCTTCTGTTGGTAGAGATTGGGAATCCCCAGATTCTAAAAATTTCTTTTGTTTGTTTTTCTGTTTTTTGAAACAAAGTCTCTATACACAGCCCTTGCTGTCCTTAAACCAGGCTGACTTCAACCTCTACCTGCCTCTGCTTCCCAAGTGCTAGCATTAAAGGCCTCCAAGCCTGGCCTAAAACCTAAAATTTCTTTTCTTTTTTATTGGATATTTTATTTATTTACATTTCAAAAGTTATCCCCTTTCCTGGATTCCCCTCCTCCTGCTTCTATGAGGGTGCTCACCCACTTACCCACCCACTCCCGCCTCCCAGCCCTGGTATTCCCCTACATCGAGCCTTTCCAGGATCAAGGGCCTCTCCTCCCACTGATGTCTGACAAGGAACCTAAAACTTTTTGAAGAGTGTTTTGTTTTCCAAACTCAAAACTATAATAGATCTTAAAATCTATGCTTTATTGTAAGATATAACTGTACCTTAGTAAGCTACGACCACAAAATATATGTAATTAAAGATTATCTAAAATCTATATATTAAAAACAAATAAATTTTAATATATTTTATTTATTATATTCGAATAATATTACAGCATGTAATAAATCTAAAAAATGTTACTGAGATGTTTTACATTCCTTTCTAATACTTTGAAGCCAACATATTTTATACTAACAGTGCATCTTCACCTGGACCCGCCTATTCCAGTGCCATCAATCATTGCTGATACCTCCTAGTGTTGATGCTATGAAGTGCTAGAAACAGGTCAGATTGGATCATTTAAGCAAAAGAGCTCTACATTTGGTACTATATGCAATGATCTCTTCAAATCTAATGGTTTCTAGTAGTAACTTAATAAAACTAAATTGAAAGCATAATTTTAAAAATTTAACTAAGATTCTAAGCTCTCTTAAGAAAATCTTACTTTGAGATAAGATCTCACTGTGTAGTCCAAACTGGCCTTGAACTTGTGATCAGCCTTTAGTGTGCTGGAATTACAGGCATATATACCACTTGTGAAAACTCAGGCTGACTATACCTCAGCACTGGAAGCTTGCTCAATTTGCCGAAGACTCTGACCTGAGCACTGCAAAGGAACGCAACAAAGCTCCTGTGGAGAGGCAAGACTCAGGCAGCTCTTGAGAGGTGAAAACTAGAAGTTAGCAGAGATTGGGGCTAAAAGATCCATTTCAGGGGTATCAATTGTTGTTATTGTTTTAAATCAGCTCTTGAATATAAACAAGGCAGAAGCCTACACATTGAGAAAAGAACGACATGGGCATGATCAAACTTATACCAATGCATTAGCCCCATGGGAAATGGGCGAATCCTTCCCAACCTACTCTATCCCTGTGAGGCTCAGAAAGATGGTAGTCTTCCTCTAGTCCCCAATATTTACTACCTTCAGACTGTTCCTACCAAGATTAGCCAAATCTGACTTCTTGTTCATCTGTATAAAATAACCTGCCTCCTTGTTCAACTGTACATAGTGAACCTGTCCCCTTGTATGGTTGAATGTAATAATCCTACCTTCTATTCAACTGTTCATGATAAATGCACTGAGCTTCCTGGGTACTGTGGCTTTCCCATTCAAGAGCCCAGCCCACCCAACCCCATTTTTTTAGTCTCTGGATGTCCCTCTGTGTGTGTCTGTTCTTCAGGTAGGTCAGTCTCTGAGACTGTGCAGATATGGCACGATCATCTGGCTACAATGGTCCTGTTTGTCTTCATCTAGGGAAAATAATTTAAATACTCTAAATAGTATTTATTGAGTAACTATTGAGAAAGTCTTACACTCTATAAAGTATGAGCTGAATATTAAGGATGATAACTAATAACCTGTACTGACTTATATTCTCAGAATCTATATAATAGTGTTTGCACTTCTATTTTACAGACAAAGAAACTAAGATAATAATAGTTAAATAAATCTGACCATCAGGCTAGTGAGATGGCTGAGTGTTTAAAGGCATTTGCAGCCTAGTGTGACAACATGAGTTTGATCTCCAGGACAAACATGGTGCAAGAAGAGAAAGACTCCTCCCACAAGTTGTCCTATGACTTCCATGTGTACACACCACCCCACACACTAAGTAAATGTGGAAAAAATAAAATGAAACTGATAAAATGATACCAGATAATCTGGAAATCTGGTTAAAAGTTCTACCACTGAAATCCTGTACTGCATGGCCTTGTCTGGACTCAGAGACAAGAGCTGGAAAGGTGGGTCAGTGGGTCAAGGCACTTGCTGTCTAGCCTTCAAGTTGCCTTGTGACCTCCACCTAGACTTTGTGGCATGCATGCTTGTGCACAAGTACACACACCCTCATGCCATCACTGAATAGATAATTTAAAAATTGTTAAATCAAGATAAAACCTCTTCCTCTTCAGGAATGTTACAAGAATTCAACAAAAGAATGTATATAAAGTGGATGTAGCACAATACCCAGTAACTATTATAATTACCTATCTTGTTTATTAGCCTAAAACCAGAATAACAAATAGGCCTGGCAGGATGTGACTTTTGCTTCCTATGTTTTTGCTAAAAGGACAAACAAGAAGGAAGCAGAATCTAGCAGATGTCAAAATATTACCTCCTGCCTCAGCATAAATTATCATGACCACACTATACAAGTGACCAAAATAGCCTCAGTTTCTTGCACCTTTCTGACTTCAGGAACTTCTCTTAGGGTGTTGGAAAAACGGTTCAGTGGTTAAGAGCACAAGCAGCTCTTGCTGAGGACCCGAGTTCCCTTCACAATACCCACCACTACCTATAACTCCAGCCTCACCAGGAGCCTACAATTTTGGCCACCACAGGTAACTGATTCACATGTACATAACCTACCACACACACACACACACACACACACACACACACACACACACACTTAAAAATAAAATAAATCTATAGCGAAACAAAACCCCCACAACTTCTCTGAAGAATTTACTTCCAGAGTAAAGATTCTTATGGAATCCATCAATACCTTTTAAGAATTGTCTGGACATAGTAGTGCACACCTTTAGCCCTAGCACTTAGGAGGCAGAGCCAGGTGAATATCTGTGAGTTTAAAGCCAGGCTGGTCTACATAGCAAGTTCTAGGCCAATTAGGGCTACATGGTGAGATAAAATAATAAAAATAACCAAACAGATAAAATTTCTAGAAGTGGAAAAAGAGTAATTTGCAACCTAAAGATTTCAAAAATAACTTAATAAGAGCTATTAAACTTGGGCCATAAAGCATGAATAGATACTTACAGTGTTAAAGGTATGTCCAGGCAAATGAAAACAGGAAATCAGGACAATAAATAATAAAAGAGGCAGCAGACTGAGGTGAGAGGTAATAATAAGACCACCCGCATTATATGGTTAGAAGAAAGGAATTGGTATAATTTGAATGTGAACGTCCTCACAGGCTATTAGGATTGAATACATGGTCTTTAGGTGGTATTGCTGTTTGTGAGGTTGTGGGAAGTTTGGTGTGGCTGGAATAGGGTCACTAGGAGTGAGCTTTTGAAGGCTGTAGCCCAGCCTCACTGCCAGTGTAGTCTCTGCTTTCTGGTCTGGCTGCTGTATGACAAGCTTGACAATATATTCCTGCTGCCGTGGATGGAGCCACTCCCACCATCCAGCTTGCTTTGCCATGACAGACTGAACCCTCTGAAACTGTGAGCCAATGTAAATCCTTCCTCCCTTCAGTTACTTCTGTCACGATTCCTCACAGTGGGAAAAAAACATGACTAATACAAAAACAAAGCAGTAATGAGAGGTTACAACACTCTGCTTAGTGCTGAAGGTTACAAAAGCATATACAGTGTCTACTCTTAGGAAGGTTTATAGAGTCACAGGAGACAATGCAGTGTGGGAAGTGTCCAAGAATGGCCAGGATGACAGGGAAACTCTATGGTTTTTTTGTTGTTGTTGTTTTTGAGATAGGGTCTCTTTGTGTAGCCCTACCTATCCTGGAACTCTCTCTCTCGACCAGACAGGCTTTAAATTCAGAGATCCACCTGCCTCTGCCTCCTGAGTGCTCAAATTAAAGGTGTACACCTCTGAGCTCTGCAGGGGGAACACCATGAAGGAAGAACCCTTCATACTTCAATCAAGGAAGAAAATGGAATCCAACTAAGAAATAAGGCCAGGGAGTTACTAGGGGGTCTGAGCAGCATATCCTACATCAACTAGAACATCCTACATCAACGACAAGTCCTGGGAATCAAACATCTTCACCTCTAAACCAATGAAAGAGCAAGTGAGATGGCATAATGGGTAAGGCCTTGACACCAAGCCTGACAATCTAAGTTTAATCTTCAGGACCCACTCCTGGGACGAGAGCTGACTCCAGAAAGTTGCGCTATGGCCTTTACATGTGCACCACAGCACATTCTTATACATGTGCACACACAAATACATAAATAAAATAAAAAATGGTAAAAAATAACCCAACAATAAGGATGGAATCTTCCATCAGAGAGTAACTTAGTAAAGTCACATATACGGCTTAAATTCTTTGTTTCATAGTTATACACATTCATTCTAAGGTATTGTATTAACTCAAAGGGACAGATTCTCAAGAGGAAAACTTCTGTACAGAACAAAATGTATATTCACAATAATGAGAGGTCAGGTATATAATGAAATATTTTAAAGACTTGGAGATCTAACACAAACTTTAATATTTTAACTTTAGTAGCTGTAGCTTTAGTATAGGTAGACAAGTCTTACTATGACATGGTAAAGGCAACATAATGAAAGTCTGCCTGTGTTACAAGTCTCACATAAAACAGAAAATATTTTTGAGAACTGTCATTTTATACACAAATGAATCATAAATAAAATGTGACTATGCTTCCGGTTTGAGCCCAAGCACTGAGCAGATCCCAGGTGGCAGCTCTACACCCAATCTCACAAAACCCAGAGGAAGAGGCCTCCCAGGAGCTCTAACCCGGGCAGTATCTTAAGTAAGGAGACAGCAACAACTGCCCCAAACAGGGAGGAACTGGGACCCATTGGGACCCAGGAATTCACTCCTGACCTAGAGCACTGGTTTCTTCCTGTCTGCGCCCGAGCACTGAGCAGATCTTGGGCCCCAGCTCTAACCCCAGTAGTAACACTGATCCCACACAGTTCTGAGACAACCAAGATAATAGAAAAGACAGGCTCCAGTCAGAGACAGGGCAGGTAGTACTAAGGAGATCCAGATGGCAAAAGGCAAGTGCAAGAACATAAGCATCAGCAACCCAGGGTACTTGGCATCATTAGAACCTAGTTCTCCCACACTTAGAAAGTCCTGAATTCCCCATATCACCAGGAAAGCAAGATTGTGAAAATCAAATCTAAACATTATTATAGACACAGTAACCCAATGTTTACTCATTTTGAACCAAAGTAATAAAAAGATATAGTGTGTGTATGTGTGTGTGTATGTACATGCACATATGCACGGGTGTGGAAGCAAGAGGTCAACAGTGGGCATCTTCCTCAATCACTTCCCTAATATTTGATTTTTAAAAAAGCATTCTGATTCCATTTACACAGAAATATGGTAACTAAATAAAGTAGCATTTATCAAAATAAGCATTAGGAATGAGGATATGTGTATTTAATACATATACATTATACGTATAATCTGTAAAGTCAGCTATAATTTTTCTTTACATACCTCTGCAGGTCAACTATTTCATTGTTAAGGGTATCTAGTTCCTTAATAGCAGAGAAATCTGCAACAGGACTTGATCCAATAATGTTCTAAAAAACAAAAAATTCACAGTTAAACATTACTACTATAAATGCTAAGCACTAAAAATGCTAAAAGCTATACAGAGAAACAAGGTATTTCATTTTGCTAATATATATATATATTTGTAATTATGCGTGTACTTGTAAATTAAGAGAGTTCCCTTATAATCTCCAGAAAGCTATTATGGCCCCACACCTCAGACCCCATTGCCTTTGTAATGTGATCCTAGTCTACCCAGAATTCTGCAGTAAATAAAACACATGCTAGATTAGAAATGAATTCTTCTACTGAGATGTGTTATTTATCAGCAAGAGGGATGATGACTTACATCCATTTACATCATCTGGCACACAATAAGTATACAAATATTGTTGAATCTCAGAATTATAATAGTGGTTGATTTTATTCAATTCAACAAATACTAACTTTTGTTAAATGCTTTTAGTATCTACTCTACTTAACCTAAAACCTACTAACCAACTGCTCAAACATGCTCTGTAATAATATTACTATCACTACATACATAACTGTATATATGGCATCTTTCTATCATATTAATGCTGTTTTGTTTTAAGAGACTTTTAATTCTTTCTCTTTCTGTGTGTGTGCACGCACACAGACACGTGTGTACACACCATAGAGACCAGGAAAAGGTATCAGATCCCCTGGACCAGGTGGTTGGAAGCAGTGTGACATGGGTGCTGGGAGTCAAACTCCAGATCCTCTCCAGCAGCAACATGCACACTTAACTGGTAAGCCATCTCTCCAACCCATTTTGGTTTTTTGAGGCATGGTCTCATTTACCTAGCCTGGCCTTGAACTTGCTAAGATAATGGTGACCTTGAATTCCTAATCCTCCTGCCTCTGTCCACAAGTGCTGGGGTTACATGGGGTGCTAGTGTACCCAACACTTGGTTTTCATTTAATAAGTAATATTAAATATCAGAATTGGTTATCAAATGTTACTTATAGACACAAAATCTAGGCTTAATCTAGATTCTGTCACTTTGTTAACTATATGCTCTTCACCAGAAAAATGGAGAAATTAATCTCTGCCCTGCCTACTTAGGTCAAATAAACGCTTTTCTTCTTTGAACTCCCATTGATGTCTTGTTTAGCTTTTTAAAGTCAGAACAAAAGGATAATTGATCCTTTAAACACCTGATTTATACAAACTATTACAATCTGATTGACAAATAACAGAATCATCAGATTTTGGAAATGGTAAAACTGAAACCTAACTGTGTGGAACCTAAGATATATTAGTGATCTCATTAGCATAATATAAAACTGTGTATTACTACTAATGTATGTCACCAAGACAGAAGAAGAAACCTGAAGGTTCCATAATATTCCATAATATTCCATTTCCTCACCCTTATAAAATCATTTAACGTTTATCAAGCCCATCAATCAGTTCTCAAAAATAGTCTGAAAAGTAGATTGGGAGGTCAGTATTAACTTAATGCAGAGCTGAGGAAACAGACCAAGTGACTGCTCAAAGGTGAACCTGGTTATGAATTTTACCAGAAGTCTTCTAAATATATTAAAAGGGTCATTTCATAACATGACCTTTGGCATCTGCTTGCCAAAATAATTTAGAAAACATTGTGCTAAAAGAAAACATGGTAAACAGGTCGATTAAATTTGACAAATAATTTCTTCTATGTTTTTAATATCACGCTGCCTGTTAGTATTGAATTGTTTTGACTATAGCATTAAAACTCATCTATATGGTCTCAATTAATTAAAATTCTAATTTTATGTTGGTAACAACTTTACATCAAACATACTTCTCTCGAAAGGGGTAGTTGAGACAATGTTTCCCCCTACGTAGCACAGGCTATTCTTGAGGTCATTATATAGCCTAGGCTAGCCTTAAACTTACTGTAAACTTCTTGCCTTAGCCTCTGGAGTGCTGAGGTTACTGGTATACATTGCCATAATGATTCTCAAAAACAAAAACAAAAACAAAAAAAAAAACCTTAACTGTTTTACTAAACTCCACTGATATACAGACTGTTACTGATGCCATATTGAATTAAAAATTTTAAAGCAGATTTCTGCATGAGACAGTTATTCACTAAGTTTTAGCTTTATTTAAACTTGACCTGTGGATTAGGATGAGTCAGTCAGCCAGGCAAGTGAAAAAGATGGAAAAAAAATAGCACTTGATCTCACTTTCATCACCATGAGTAACTTCTATCCCTTAAATTGCTACTGAGAAGTGTTCTCTCAGAGGTGCAAGTATACCAGAAAACACATGGTTTCCACACCTCTTCTGTCACTCCAACTTTAAAAAGTGGCTCAGATTTGAGTCTTTCCTATTAAAATACCAACAGATAAAAAGATAAAGTTAAACAAATTAGTTTAACCTCAAACAAATTAGAAAGTGGTAGCTTTATATGGCTAGAATGGCCATATAAATACATGCAAGCAAATACAGAACCATCCAGCTAAAGTTATACACAGCATGTGAAGGGCACACATAGAAAAATATAGCATGCCCTTCTTTAAAAATTATTTTATTCATTTATTTGATTTTGCATTGTTTTTTATGTGTATGAGTGTTTGCTTGCCTACAAGTCTGTGCACCAAGTGTGTAGGTGGTACCTATGGGGACCAGAAGAGGGTTCTGGATCCCCTGGAAATGCAGTTATAGGCAGTTGTGAGCTACCGTGCATATGAGTCTAGGAATCAAATCCAGATCTTCTGGTAGAGCAGCCAGTGCTCTTAACTGCTAAGGCATCTCTCCAAACACCCCTTCTGGTTTAATTTTTAAGCGTATGAGTGTTCTGACTATATGTCTGTAAGTGTACATGTAGTACTGGTGGAGGCCAGAAGGGGTGTCAGCTACCCCTGGAACTGGAGTTACAGACAGTTGTGAAGTCACCATGTGAGGCTGAGAACCAAAACCTGGATTCTTAGGAAGAGCAGTCCTTGCTCTTAACTGCTGAGCCATCTCTTCAGTCCCACATGTACCTTTCTTAAAAATATTTTCTCTCTCATTTTGTATATTTCATAAGTCTCACTTTAGTGATTTTGAGTGGATTAAAGAGTCCAAGGAAAGCAAGCCACAGTGCATGCAAGGATCAAGTGACATGTGATAAAAGCATGCTATCAACTGTTTTCATTGTTAACTTTGCTGCATTAAAAAAAAACACTCTAATTTCAAAATGCATCATATAAATAAAACTGTACTGCTAAAATACAACAACAAAGACAGCATAAAATAAAGCTCTAACCTTGAGAGAGGAGAGTTAAGAAACTGACAGTACAAGAAAGGCGAAAGCAGAGTGCTGCAGAATGGAAAAAACAGTCCAAACTAGAAAAACACAGAAGGGAGGAGAGCGACATTCAACAAGGATTAGTTGAAGCTACAGAAATACAGTACCTCTTTTTTTTTTTTTTTAAATCAGATTGTAAGGAGAAAGATTATTTAAAAGTTTTTATTTTTTGGTTAATAGATAAGACAACAGTTATATAATACCAAGGCTAACAGTTATGGATCTGGAACCAAGAGACAAGGTATGCTCTAGTGAATATATTTCTGACAAGTCTACTAAATGATAAGCTGGGTAACAGGTACAATCTCAAGTGCCTACTAGCAAACAGATTTGAATGAATAGACAAAATCGACTCAGTTCTGTTCTCTCGGAGACTAGAGTTGATGAGCATTTCCGTCATTAGAGATTAAGAATACAGAAGAAAAACTCTACATAAGTGAAATCTACAATGTTGCACAGCTGAGCAACAGGAACAGAGCAGAAAGCATAAGTAAAAATAAGGACCCTTCATCTTTCTGTCAGAATCACTTTCAGCCTCTCCATAACCTAGAGAACCCATGTCATACATCAAAAAAAGTCTGCAAAAATTCACAAAGTACCCCATCCCAAAACTCATAAAAGTACATTTTTTTTTTCATATATCCAATTCTCAGGACTTGGAAGTGGTGAATTCTATTTAGTTTACTTGGGGGTAGAATCCAATTTTGACTTTTGCTAGGTTAAAACAAAATTTTTAACTGTTATAAAATTAATGAAAAATCCAAACATTTTATTCATATTTGAAAGAGAATACTTAATAGCACACATTTGACAGTTTATGTTATATACAACCCTAAAAACTCACTATAGGAATACTTATACTACAGATGAAAAGAGGATTAAAGATACAAAGTTTGGGTGGGATGTTTTATTTTGTTTGGTGGTTTTTTGGTTTTTTTTTTTTTTTTTTGGTTTTTTTTTTGTGATGAAGCTTCCTTGTTCTGGATTCAAGAATTCTTTAGTGTCAGCCTTCCCAGGAACTGAGACTACAGGCTCAAACGACACTTGGTTATTTAATTTTCAAAGCAACTAAATCCATCGTATGTAAGTCCTTTGGAAGGTCTATTATAGACCAGGATATTGTAAATGTGCTATATTAAAAAGGGGTTCTAGATAAGATAGAAAAAAATTCAAAGGAAATTGTGAATAAAATGAAGATGTTCTGAAAATTCCCACTGCTAATCAGAAACCCAACTAACTTCTAGCTGTTTATATACGAAACTCAGCTGTGTACTTAAGAATGAAGGGTCATTCTATGGCAAAAGCCACATATAGATGTATCCTCAACATACAGGTTTTCTTGAAAGCTATTTTGATGTAAAATTGACACTAACCAATTACTATCTCCTAGATTTTGTTTCCAAATGTGTCTTGTTTTCTGTAAGAATGAATCATCAAGTAAAATCTAACAATATAATTCCTGCAGCTACCATTTCAACTCTATTCATAAAATTAGACTAGGCAAGGTGCATGCCTATAATCTTCAGGAAGTGAAAGCAGGAAGGATCACAAGTTCAAGGTAATTTTCAGCTACATAACAGTGTTCAATGCAAGCCTGGGTTATATGAGACCCTGTTTCAATTTTTTTTTTAAAAAAATCTCTTCAAATTAATATAATAAAGTACAGCTGTATAGTAAGTACACTATTCATATGAATAATGAATAGTAAGGTTGACAAGCTACAGTTCAAGATGTTAATAGAAGGTATATGAGCATCACAGACACACACAAACTACCAACTCTGAGTGCTCTGTCCCTCCAACCTTGTGACTTGACACAACACTTGTCCTTTTCTAGGCCATGCAAGTCTTCTTTGATGTTATCTTACCTTTTGTAAACTGGACCTGTCAGATGGTGGAATCATCTCAGGAGTGAGAATATGAGGAGGGTCAATGCCTTTTATTAACTTCTGATTGATTAAGTGAAAAGCCAAGGCAAACTGGTCTTTTGAAAGCTTCCCACAGTCCTTTGTGTCACACAGTGACCTATACAAATAAAGCAGTACAACAGTGCTACAGTTATTAACTCCAAAACTCCAGAAGAAAAATATGATTGTAACTTTTTAAAAACAATCAGCTAAATTGCAAAAGACAGATAGATAACAGCTTGTTCAAAATCTACATAAATGTTATAGAGGTGGACCAATCAGATGCTGAAAAGATCAACAAGGCTCAGGAAACATCATGGGAGAAAGAGTAGGAAAAAAAAGTATAAACGGGAAGCTGGAGAGGGGTGCTGTGAAATGCTGTCTTCTGGATGTGAATAGCTATTGCATTCACAAACACAGCAGTTGTGGTTACCTGTACAAGCCCATCAATACTTCGACATGAACAAGAGAGGGGTACATGAGGCCCCACCCTTACCTGAGGCAGTTAATGGCTCCAGAGGAAAGGAAGTCATATTCCTTTAGTGAAGTAGTCACTGGTAAATTGCACATTCTCCAGTAAATAATCCTACACCCATGTACATGCAAGCAACTCTAATTAAGCCCAAGAGAATAGAAAAAGCAAACAAATAAAAAGATAAAAGTTAAAAGGAGATAGGTTGTAAGAAGAGCTCAGAGAATGGAAAGGTGGTAAGAGAGAGTAATGGAGTGTGTGAGTGATCAAAATATATTAAATACATGTGTAAAATTGTCAAATAATGAATTTTAAAAAATTTTTAAAGAACACGTGTACATATTCAATTCTATGAACACATACAGCCATTCTGAAGCTATGGAATTTTTGCTTACATGCCTCTGCACTTATCCAATACAAAAAATTAAAAACCCACGACAGAGTTAAAACTAGAAACACAAGTTTTATACCCTCTTTCATGACTCAGTGTTCTTTACCTGCACTCTGTCTTCCCTCATCACCCTTTCCTGTTTTCCTTACTACACGTGACTCTTACTATTCCCAGATGTGTATCTATTCGCACAAGTACATGTATATGGTACAGGCAAGGACCCACAAAGAATACGCAGGATTTTTCTTTCTGAGATTAAGTAACCTCAATATTATACATCTATTTTCCTACAAAGATATTTGTATTCTTGTTTATTGCTGCTCTATTCTCTGTAGAATGAAATGGGACCAACAGACCTCCATCAACAGATAAACAGATAGCAAAAATTTGTATATATATAAAAATAGAATACTATTCAGCATTAAAGAAAAATGTAATGTGTGTGTGTGTGTGTGTGTGTGTGTGTGTGTGTGTGTGCATAGGGAAAGAAGGGAGGGAGGGAAGGACAGAGACATAGAAACAGAGACAGACAGATAGACAGACACACACAGACTGGCTAAGACTCATTTATTCCAGGCCGATCTTAAAGTCATTGCACAGCCGGATAGAATGTGATCTTTGGATCTTCCAGCTCCTTGGGTCCTGTGATTGCAGATGCAGGTTGCCACACCCATTTATATAATGGAAGGGATCAAACCCAGGCTCTCCTGCATGGGACCTTACCAGCTAAGCTACATCCCCAGCCCTAAAGATACTACTTACTAAAGTGTTAAAATTATAGCCATCTAGACTCTCTACAGAACTCTTAGAGCTGAGGCTGGTATAAACTGAGTCTCCAGTTTACCAACCTAACAAGTGCCTGACACCTTCAGATCCCTAAAGCTTGAGGACTGAAGGGTTGTTTGGTTGTTTTTTTTTTTTAATTCCACTTTTGAATTTTTGTTTACTATACATATTTCTTTAAATTTGAACTTCCACTATAAAAAAATGAAACAAATAATAATTTATTCACAAAAGTAGTAGAAAATACAAATGTATAAAACTAGAGTTGGCACACAACCACATATATACATTTTTTAAAAAAAATTATTAAAATAAAGTCTTACCAAATGTGGGCTAGCAAGGCAGAAGGTAACCCTGTTTTCAGGAAGGTTTCACGGACCTCCAGTCCAGACACATATCCATCCATATCCTTATCAGTTTTCAGAAATATTTCATCATATTTAGCTTTTTCTGCAGGGGACACAACCCACTAGAATGGGGAGAGAAAGATTCTGTCAAAATGAATCTGACTTTGAAATGAGTACCCATTTGATACTCTTCTTACACACAACAGTATCTATCTCCAACCTGAACAAATCCACCCAAATAACCTTGATGGTAGTACACTGCTTCCCACACACCATAACCAAGCAGTATAAAGGAAAGGCAACAAATGTAAAGTCAGTTAAGACAATTACAGATGCCAAATTAACATTTTTCTTTTAAGTAACCAATGAAGTCAAGCACAATTAAGCCTGACCTATGAATTTCCATACTAACACCAGTAACTGGGAAAACCTGTATAAACAATAACCAGATAATCCTCAAGTTTCATTTTCTATAGTTTCATGCAGCATTCTTGTCCAGAGCTGAACATGCACACGCTGTCATTAGTTGTCTTTACAACCTGACACGAGACAGGTCAGAGGAAGTAAGAATCAATCAGAATTAATAACCTGATCTGAAGAATCTACAGATTAAAAACAATTATGACAGGGCAAGCATGCATGTTAGCACACAGTATCTTCCATCTCCATCTTTAATCTCTGATAGATGAAGGCAAAGCCAGTTAAACATCCACAGGACCTAAGGAGCACCTGCCACCTCTGGGGCGTCATGTTATGCAGGTTTAACTAAAGGGAGTGCAGCATCTCCAACTGCACCTTCTTTCTTTATCAATCATATTCATGCACTTTTGTTAGAGCAAAATCTTTGAACACCGATAGATTTCTACCTGTCTTAATGGTGCTTTGGTAGGTGAAATGCCTACAGGTGGTAAGGAGTGGTAAGATTCCTTGGCTGCTGAAGAGGGGATCACCCACATGGAGCCTGATATACTGACCGTTTTTCTCTTAGAAGGTGGCACCAAGGCTGGAGGCAAGGACATTGGCACAGGTTCTTTCTCCAGTGCACAATATACCAAAAACATGGCCTTAAAGATAAACAAAATGGAGTCAAATATTATTTTAAAATTAGTACAAAATTCACTCACTGAGTTAAGCCCTGTTCAACCACATATCATTTCCAAGATATATTTTATATATGTTTGTTTTTCAGAAACAGGGTATCTTTGTGTAACCTAAGCTGTCCTGGACCTTGCTCTGTAGGCCAGGCTGGCCTCAAACTCAGATATCTGCCTGCCTCTGCCTCCCGAATGCAAAGAAAGTTGTGAGCCACCATGGCCTCATCTCAAATCTTTTTAAAGAAAAGTTGAGAGAAGATAGGAGAAAAAGAGGAAGAAACAAAAGGAAAGAGGAAGAAAAATAAAGACTCAAAGCTAAATAATTCTTAGGAAGAAACACTCAGTAGCAAAAACTTAGAGGCACACCCTTCAATTGAAGTTCTTATAATAGCAAGGAATATGGAAATTTTAGTAGAAAATGCTGTCTATAAAGAAATCTCCTAATATATAAAATGCTCCTAGAAATTAATAGATCATAAACAAATCCAATAGAAAGATGGACAAAAAGTATAAACAACCAATTTCCAATCCCCCAAATGGACACCACAAATAGCCCATCCTTTAACATATAAAAGCCATGCTCAATTTTACTCTTAAACTAAAACTACAGGCTAAAATTATAGTGGGTTAACATTTTGTCTAAGTGGCAAGAATCCCAAGTTTCATATTATACTTGGGAGATGAACTATAGGGAAAGAGGCACTGCCAGACATTGCCAGTGGGCACTGAAGGGTAATAAATGCCACTTTAGCAGGATTATTTGGAGCAGAGGGCAACTAGGTAAAACACAGGATAACTTTGCCTTAAACCACCCTCTGGCCTCAGTTCTAAAGTGCTGGGGCTACACGTCTGAGCCAGAGCCTCACCTAACTTTACACAGCATGGAGATGGTGTATCAGAGGCACTTACATGAGAGGCACTACTCTGTTATCTGTTACCCACCATTCCTGTTAGCATTACTGTCTATCTCCTGTCACTGCTATCTACCACTGGTGCCTTTTTGAAGTCTGTGTACTCTAGTGACTGAGGCCATTTTCTTTGCCTTCTCATTTACCTAAACCTCTACATATGCTGAAGACACTATAATAGCCTAAGTTTTACGCCACTTCTTGGAGAGTTTTTCTTTCCTTAAATTGTCTCCCAAGTAAAAATGAATTATACATATTAATAAACTTATTTTCTGTTTGAGAACATGTCTTTTATTACATGAATCCTAGAAAAGAACTTGAAAAGACTAGAGGAAAAACTAGTTTTTCTCCTCTACAGAACTCAAATCAGTAATATCCTTTTGAAGGGCAAACTGACAACCAAATTGCAAATATAACCTTCCCTTTGGCTCAACCAGCTCACATCTGGAAACCAATACTTACATTTATTTTCCAACATATGAAATGCTGCCTGAAAAATTTTATTAATAACAGCAATTGGCTGCAATAGCACCTGTCTATCAATAAAAGACTAACTTAAAAATTATGGCATACCTATACAATAAAAACATATGAAACAATAATTTAAAAAAAATTAATGAACCTAGGTGGGGGAAGTGTGCTCCTTTAATCCCAGCAGAGGCAAGTGGATTTCTGAGTTCAAGGCCAACCTGGTCTACAGAATTTCAGGACAGCCAGGGCTACACAGAGAAACCTTGTCTCAAAAACAAAACAAAACAAACAAATGATGGGAAAGCATTTTGGGATTGTCTTCACAAATATGTAATTTTCAAAATTTACCAAATTACATACTTAAATTGGAAGCAATCCATTGTATATAGTCTCCAAAACAATACACCAGAAAAAAAATCACAAAGTATTCTATGAGAAAATAAGTCCAATTTCCGCCCCTAGACCAAGCAGAGAGGGGCCACCCAGAACCCCCATTG
>NW_021604579.1:9657371-9700381 GCF_004785775.1 Grammomys surdaster
AAGATATCTGTATTCCCCCTGAACACCCATGCTCCAGTGTCATCCCCTTCCCCTTGTCCTGCCTTTTTGTGTTTATAACCCCTGTGTGAATAAGTAAAAATTACGATTTGAAAAAAAATAAATTAATTAATTAAAAAATTTTAAAAAATAATGCTTTAATTATGAAAAACAAAAAAAAAACAAAAAAAAGTAACATAAAATATTTAAATAGACTATGGTTCATGAAAAGTAGAAACTATACAGAATATCCATACTTTAAAGAATATTCAATTTCACTAAAAAGTGTTGTCTATTAGCTGAGAAGCATTTGGGTGGGGGAGCCTAAAATGAAATAATAAACTAACTGTTATCAAAAGTCAACTCTGGAATAGGAGCTATAATTTTGAAATTGAGTCCAAGAGTCAATCACTGCTAGTCCAAAAGAGCTACAGAAAACAACTGGGCAGTAACTAAAATAGTTTTAACTTCTTGACTTAAAAACATTTATAAATCTTCACCAAAAGTCCTTATACTGTAAGTCTCAACTCAAGCATATCAAGTAAAGAATGTAAAGAAGCTGAATTTATTTATTTTCAGTCATTCTGAGTGTTTTATTCCAGTAATATTTTTTCCAATTTTTCAACATCCTAAGCCTGTTGCTGACTCAATGTTTCACTATTTGTAGCCATCCCCTATTCTCACCTATTCCCTTTTTACCTACTCCTAATGCTTTCTGACCATGCAAGCTATCTGGTTTACTCAATACTTGCCTCTTTAAATTTTTCAAGAGATTCTCCTTGGAACTGGGAATGAAACTTGATGGTAGAGTACTTGTCTCATATACATGACAGACCCTTGATTTTATCTCTAGTAAAAAACACACTCTCCCCCCGCCCCGGCCGTGTGTGTGTGTGTTCGTGTGTGTGTGTGTATGTGTGTCTTTCTGTATGTCTGTGTCACTCTGTCTTGCTCTCTCCTTCTGTCTCGCTTTCTGTCTTACTATCTCTCCTTTTTTTCTCATTTACCCAAGAAGTTTCTGTGTAATCAGACTTCAACTTTCACAACTACTGCCTGAGTCACAAATAACCTCCTAGCTCCTTCATCCTCCTTACAGTCTTAGCAGGTCAGGCAAAAATGATGCTTCAACGTTTGTCTCATCTACATCCCCACTTCTCTCTCCTTTGATTTCCCCTGTCTCTTCTGCTGATCTTTTGTTTGCACCACTAAGCTTTCAATGCTGGGATTCTTCAGCTATGCTTAAAAAATCAGATCCATTTCTACAGTGTAGATGAGCTCTAAAGTGAAGTAACTCTCCATTAAATTCTAGCCCTGATACCTAAAGTTGTAATGCCTTGAGCAAATTAAATAAAATTCAACCCTAGAAGGAGGGCTGTCTAATATCTACTTTGCAATATATTAGGAGTAATGAAATAAAAACTATTCTGTAGGAAGAAAGCTTCAAGTGTCATTTTGTCATACAAATTCTCAATACTGGTTTCTTTTCTTTCTTTCAGAGGATAATTCAAACAGTATTACCTTTGGGCTGAGGAAATGGCTCAGTGGATAAAGTGCTTGCCATGCAAGAGTGAGGACTGAAGTTCAGATCTCTAGAACACACATAATACTTGGATGTACCAATACACATTTGTAACCCAGCATGCTATGGCTAGATCAGAGGTAGAGAAGGGAATCTGCAGAAGGTTATGGGCTAGCTAGCCTGGCATACGCAGCTGAAAACTACAAAGAAATCCTGCCTTAATCAAGGTTGAGACTTAAGACTGACATGCACATGAACACATACACACGTATACACATTAAACACACACTTTATTTTTTAAGCATACCTTTGGCTATAGTTTGGGTCTTAAATGTCCCCTAATACCTGCCAAGCTCATATGCTAAAGACATGGTCCTAGATGGTGTTACGAGTAGGTGAAAAACTTTAAGAGGGAAGCTCTATGTAGGTCATTGAGGGTGAGCCCTTGACGAAGATATTGGGACCCCAGCCCTTTCTCCTTTCTTTCCTTCTCAGCAGTAATGAGGTGAGCAAGCTTTTATTCACCATGCCTTTCTGCATTGACATTCTGCTTCATCACAAACCCAAAAACAATGAAGCCAAATGATTGTGGGCTGGAAGTTTGATTAACTGTGACTCAACACAAATCGTTCTTCAAAATGTCAAAACAAAACACTATGAATTCAATGTAAACCAAACTTCAATGGCAGACAGACCCATATATCTAGCAACCTGGATAACACAAAGACAACTCAAACTCATCCAATGTCCAGGACTACTAATAAAGAAGTTTTTATATTATATCTCCTAGGAGGAGCTATATCTGTCATTGTCACCTCTGTATTTATAAAGCATGGCTCTTAACAAATATTTGCTGACTGAGTGGGTGATACCTGAGTGCCAATCTCCTCAGTCCCTTAAACTGGCCCTATTCCCCAGAACATCCAATGAGAACTACCATAATCTAATCCTGAAACCCTGGGTGTCTTTGAGGCTAGAGAGATGACTCCACCATTGAGAGCACTGGCTGCTCTTCCAGAGGACATGGGTTCAATTCCTGGCACCCACATGGGCAGCTTACAACTGTCTGTAATTCCAGTTCCAGGGGATCCAATGCCCTATCCCCTGCAGGCATCAGGCATGCATGTGGTGCAAGGACATGTACATGTAAAACACCCATACACATAACATAGTTTTCATATAAATGAGGCTGGGTATTTTGACTCTATCTAATTATTATTCTCATCCTTTTTCTGGTTTGACTCTGTTTTAGCTATGCTCATAGGGAAAATGAGCTTTACACAGTAGGTGCTAAGCAAGAGTATCAGGACATAGTAAACTTCCAACAAGCCAAACATAAAGTATATATACATGGTATTCAACATCTTAGGCTTTCACATATTTATAGACTAGAGTGTAGTCCCATCTTGTGAACCACATTTTGGTTTACACATAAGAAGTAAAACAAGAATTCAGGTTTGATTACTTCCAAAGACTCCCTTCAAAGGTTAGGGCTGATCTATAGTAACACTTACTTATAAAACCAATGTTTACTTATGATCTCATATATTCAAGAAATTTAATTAATAAGATACAAAAAACAAAGTCTCTCTGTAGGACAGACTACATATATTAATATAGAGATACATATTTATATACTATATATAACATCTATTAATAGATATCTAGGGCTGGAGTGATGGCTCAGCAGTTAAGAGCACTGACTGCTCTTCCAGAGGTCTGAGTTCAATTCCCAGCAACCACATGGTGGCTCACAACCACCTGTAATGGAATCTGATACCTTCTTCTGGAGTGTCTGAAGACAGGAACAGTATATTCATATACATAAAATAAATAAATAAATCTTTTTAAAAAATAGATATCTATATTAATATATAAATATATAAATATAAACATTTTATGTAATATATAACATATATAATATACATAGATACATGCTTCAAAAAACAGTGTCACCAAACTTTAGCAATCAGCTAAATGTTCAGTCATTAGATATACTTTCAATGATAGGACACATGGTCTTGAAAAACAAATTTTGAGCTTAAAAATAAAAAAAAATGCTATTTTTCTTTCAAATTAGCCAAAAAAACAATTCACATGAATCTCTCAATCTTACTTGTTTGTTCAGAACACCTTTGCCATCTGTGTCAGCTAAATCCCAAATCTGAAATTTAGGAGGAAAACAGAATCAATCTTTATATATATATTAACAAAAATAATTAATCAAGTCCCTATAATTTATAACTTTATGATCTATATAAACAGATCTAAGAATCATTAAAAATTATTCAGTATAACTCCTTCAAAGACATGAAGGCCTAGGTTAGATGATCTGGCTTAAGAACATTAAAGGGATGAGGGAAAAATTAAACCCAAGTTCCAACTTCTAGTCAGATGCCCTTTCACTAGCCCAGGGCTTAACTTTGAATCAAATGCTGTCTACTGAAACACACTACCCTGATTTTAATTCTTATTAAGATGAATTTTTTTTCCTTATGGAAGGTTAATAAACTTTATCTGTTAGTCATGAAATTATTAATATTGAATATTTTTCAAGAATTTTATTTAGTATGTATCAATATCATGCATGACAATTTGGCAAGAGAGCGGCTCTCTACTTCTGTTCTTTCCAACCCCTCACACTGCTTTGTACATTAAACACGGGCAGCTTTAAAAAGGAGCAAAGATAGGTCCAACTGTTTCAGTGGACAGCAAGATTCTTACTCTGCACTGTCTCTTCCCAATACCCAAATGCACAATTCCTTTTCATTTCTTCCTAGTCAAAAGTGATGTTTCTAAAATGTTCCACATCACTTTAATTTTCAAATGGATAAATTATTATACCGTAACACCCCCATCCTGTTACTTTAACTGCATCTATGATTCAGTTATAACCTGTATCTCTCTTGACTGTATCCTTCTGAATTCACTTGCAGTTTCACTATGCTTCTACATATTCATACATAATCTAGTTATAATAAATACATACTACCTTTCCAAGAATCAAGTCTGGAAGCCCTGACTTTTTCAGGAATGCAGCAGCATCTAAAGCCAACACCCTTCCAGTATTGCCTGCTTCAACCTGAAAAGATAGAAACAAGAAACAGACAATAAAACACAAAATCAAAATTACCACTACTTCTGTCTCCCCTCCCTACCTTAAGAACTGGAACCAGAATCCTCCTGCTAACAAGGGCAAGGACTCTGCAGAGCCTTAAAAAAATGGTGTCATCTAGACAGGAGTCCATTTGTAAAATATGTGACTCCCATGTCTATTTTCCAAGTGAAAGAACAAGCTCAGGAAAAGCAAATGTGTAGTCAGAACATCAACTAGATCTAACTCCTCATTTTTATGGTTGTCATTTAAATCCCAATAAAAGAAAAAATACTTCCTGGGGTCTTCTAACAAACTGAAATAGCTGTTTATGTTATCTGCCTCTTCAAATAGTTTTAGATCAACTGCTTTTATATCTACACTTAGAAATTGTAATATTAAAAAAAAATCAAAGCAATATCTGTTCTAAACCAAGCATTAAGTCATGACAATGTTCAAATATTTAGTTTATCTAGTACATTAAGAGAAACACATCATTTTCATTGATTGGGACTTTCCTTTAAGACAGAATACAGTCAAAACAAACAAGAAAACAAAACAACAACAACAAAAAACCCAAAACTCATCTTTGTAATGATTTTTCTAAATTTCTATTTATAAATATAAAAAGTAAATCGTAAAAAGTCTTGAGAAAGGAAGTATTATACTAGGATATCCATGGACTAGTTGTGTTTCTAGTTGTGTTTCTAGTTTCTAGTTGTGTTTAAAAGACTAAATTTTCTGTAAACACACAAAGTATTCTACACAGCCCAGTATCAGCAAAGAAGCAAAAGGGGGTAAAAAAAAAACCTTCCAAAGGAAAGAACATGCCAGATCAGGCACTCATCAAAAATAAAAAAGAACTGCCTAATCCTTCAATTTAGGGGGAAGAAGGAAGTACAGAAACTATCAGGAAACGTGCCTCTAGAACTCTCCAGAACTACTTTTCTTTGCCCACTTCCTGACTATGGTAGAAATGAACATTCACACCCAGCATATCAATACACTCAAAGAAAACATAGATTGAATTCATTAAGTATTTATATACTGTATCCTAATATGGAATCTTATAATCTTCCATTCTTACAGTCATAGAAAAAAAATTAAAAACATTAATTTACATTCACCTACCGGCAGTTTCTACAGTCCTGGTTCCTGCAAAAGGCTCTCTGCTATAAACTTCAAGCTAGAATCTATGTCCTCAACAAAGTTTCATAGTTTCACAAAGGATTTAAATTTCAATAATTAAAAAGAATAGACTTCTGGGCTGAGAATACAGCTTAGTGGTAGAACACTTACCTAGCATGTATAAAGCTTTATGTTTGATTCTCAGTAGGGTAAAAGAAAAGGAATAATAAAAAGCAGACACAATGGCACATGCCTTTTTAAAAACTATTTTATGTGTGTGGTGTTTTGCCTGCACATACATCTGTGTACCACATATGTGCTGAATACCCACAGAGGCCAGAAGAGGGTATTACATTCCCTGGAGCTGGAGTTACAAATGGTTTCGAGCCACCATGCGGGTGCTAGAAATTGATCCCAGATTCTCTGGAAAAGAGTAACCAGTGTTGTTACGTCCTGAGCCACCTCTCCAATCCCAGCACATGCCATTAATCCCAACACTTGGGAAGAGGCAAGAGAATTGGAAATTCAAGACACAACTCCATTACACAGTAAATTTCAAGGCTAGTCTGGGCTGCATAAAAATCATGTCTCAATAGCCAGATGTGGTGGTTGTGCATCCCTTTAGTCCCAGCGTTCCAGAGGCAGAGCAGAGGCAGACAGATCTCTGAATTTGAGGCCAGCCTGGTCTACAGATTGATTTCCAGAACAGCCGGCCAGAGCTACACAGAAAAAAATCCTGTCTTTAAAAAAAAAAAAAAAAAAAAAAAAAAAAAAAAAAAAAAAAGCCTCATCTCTAAAAGGAAGGAAAAAGACACCTGAAAGATTTTTGATTATACTAGCAAATTGAAGTAGGCCTCTGGCCTCTTTTTAGTCTGAAAGCTGATCTACTACACCAAAGCAAAAACTCCTGACACAAGATAAGCCAAAACTAATCACACAGGACTGAACACATTGTTTACAATTTCATGGTGCTTATTGTTTGGGATGTTATTGGGAATTTGTTTTACCTTTCAGGCATCAGAGGTTGAGCTCAATGTCTCTCATGTGCAGACGCTCTACTACGATATATGTATATAGCCCTCTATTAGAATTATTTGATTTTATTTTTAAAAGATAAGTTTTTGCTGTGTTGCTTAAGCTAACTCTGAAGTAGCCAGCTCAAGTAATCCTCCTGCCTCACATCATTTCCCTTTTTCTCTTCTCTTCTTTTTCTATTGTTTTGAGGGTTGGGGGAGGGGGAATCTTTAAAAATAATTTTTAGAAATGATTTCTCTGTGTATGTAAGGGGCAGGGGCATGGCATGTAGAGGTCAGAGGACAACTTTTGAGAGTCAGTTCTTTCGTCCACCATGAATCCTGGGGATCAAGCTCAAGTTAGGCTTGAACAGCAAGTACCTTTACCTGAGCAGCCATCACAAGTCCTTTCCCCTACTCTTTTGTCATCCTAGTTTTTGTTTTTCTTTTGGTTTTTTGCTTCAAAAGCCAAGGCCTCATGTAGCCCAAGCTGACCTTAAACTCCTGACACCCTTCCACCCATCTTCACTTCCCAAGGGCTGGGATCACAGGTGCTCCATAATGCCCAAGTCTCCTTTTTTTTTACAGACAAGAGTCTCATTATGTAACCTAGCCTAGCCTTAAACTCATAATTTTCCTGTCTCAGCCTGCATCAAACGCCAATGTAACTGAAGATGACCCTGTAGATCAGCTTCCAGACTAAAAAGAGGCCGGAGACCTAGTTCAATTTAATAGTATCTCCAACATTGGCATGTTGTGGGCATTGCTGCCCCCAACAGTAACATTAGCACTTGAGAAGTAAAGGCAGGAGGATCAGAAGTATCCTCAATGCCATCATGAGTTTGAGTCCAGTCTGAAATTTCATCTCAAAGATTAAAAAAAAAAAAAGCATAGAGTCAAATTGAGCATGAGGGCATATACCTGTATTCCCAGCTACTCATGAGGATGAGGCAGGAGAATGACTTGAGCCCCCATGTCCAAGACCCTCCTGAGCAACAAGAATCCCACTCTTAAGAAGTGTATGGGTGTATGTGCTTAAAATTAAAAATACATCAGACTCTACATATTTTTTAAGAATTAGACTTAGAAGCTGCTAAGGACTATACAATCCTAGACTTACAAGTCAAAACCAAAGGAATTGGCTAACTAGTATCTGCTAACGTGAAGTAGCTCAAACCAAATGAGACCAGTCTTTTCTATAATTATGCAAGTTTTCTGTGAAATGATTACATAGAAATGAGCAAATACAGCTGGGCACAGGGGCACACACTTGTAATCACAGAACTTGGAAGACAGAGGCAGAAAGTTCAAGGTCATACTCTGCTACTTAATGAGTTCAAGGCCAGCCTAGGGTGCATAAAATTGTCTCAAAAATATTGGGGATTGGGGGGGGGGGGGGAAAAGGGGGAGGCGATCTAGAACATCAGGACATCTGACCTAAAATATGTGTGTGTTCCTGGTTAGCTTTTTATAAGGCTTTAAACTGTGGAATGAGAAATTATAGAACTCTGTTGCAAATGATTCTTGTCCATACACATGCAAATAAATTTTCTGTTGAATATGAATCACTACAATGCATATTCTCATTTTCACTTTTAGTGCTTTTCAAGGTTGAGTATCGCATAGCTCCCATTGGCCTCAAACTCATCATGTAACCCAGGATTATCTTGAACTCTTGAACCTCTTGCTTTCTCCATTAAGTGCTAGGATTAACAAATGTTATCACATCTTGTTTTTGGATTCTCAATTTTATATTTGAATGTTTCCCTCAGTAATTAACTAACAAAAACCTTGATACAAGTTTTGTTTGGTTTGTTCTGCAGTGCTAGAAATTAAATCTAGGGTCTTTGTGTATGCTGAACATATACTCTACCAAAGAGCTACACCACAACCCATGCTCAATGTGTGTGACAGCCATGCTTTCAGTCTGTAAAACTTACTTAAATAAGACAGATATAACAGCACACACCTATAATCTCAGCACTAGAGGCTGATGCAGGAAGATTGTGACAAGTCAGACTATGCACCAGACCATCTAGACTATGGAGCAAGAACCAACCACCAAAACAACAAACATATGAGAGTTATTTCTATTTGACTTACACATTAATTTGGATATTTTTATCTGAATGAATGTATCTAATGTTCTATAGATTTCTTTAACACTAATATTTAAAGTAACTAAATTCACTTTCATTTTTCAGAGAGCTAATTACTGGTGTCTGGTGTATGCTTGTAATCTCACCACTTAGGACATTGAGATAGGGTTATGCAAATTCTATTTTTAATGGTGGTTCTTAAATGCTTTAACCTTTTTTATTGCCCACCACTCACTAGAGGTAGTGGGAAAGAAAGGATAGTGAGTGGGGAAGTCGACCTGTTTAGAAAGGTTCTTTGGAGCAACTCCCATCTCTGTTGTCTGGAAACCAACACTTCAGTTCACAGGTAGCAGGCAGCAGAAGCTCAGTCCACTTGCAAATACCTCACTGATACACCAGCAGTCCAGTTCTGTAGAGTCTGGTTAGCAGCAGTGGTGACACTACCTAGCAGAGACAGCCAGGCCTCAGCCTTGGCTCAAGTCAACAGGAGGGATCAGCAGGAATACTAAAAAAAGTTCTTGGCTGTGCCTCTCTCAGATCAGGGAAGATTCGAAATCCACAAGTATTGCACAGCTAGCTGTACCAGCAAGCCAAGTGTCTCTCAGTCACTCCATGTAGTCCTTCAAACATCATGTGTCCTCCCTAAGCATGGGCATTCAATCAGCCCGAGTCCTTGGAGTCCCAACAAATGCAGCTCAACTACGCAATGTAAGGCCGACAAATATATGCATGTTGTTAGCAAAGAATCTTTCATCACATGTCCTTTCACATGCTTTAGCAAAACATTCTTTCTCCTGCATCTGTTTCAGTGAAATGTTCCTTCACAAATCTGCCTTAGTCTTTCACCTTTGTCCACTTCAGGAAAACACTCCTTCACATGCTTCCCCCAGCAGAACACCATCCAACACAACTGACTTTCCAAAGAACTCTTTTAAGTTTCCACTTCAGGATTATGTACTAAAAGGCCAGGAAGAGGCCACCTAGTAGGACCCTCTCAAAACAAAAACAGTATCAAGTACCCAAAGCTAGAGGCTAAGGCCCCAAAAGTTGGATGCACAACATATCAAACATATCTAGTGACTGCTTATCTACATGCATATAATCAACAATTGATAACATATTTTATGTTCAATTCAAAATACAAATAATAAAATCTTACCTGTCTATAGTATTTTTCATATACAGGATTCCCACTTGACAACTAAAACAGAAATAAATAACAATTATATTTTATTCAATTTCTTGTGATATATTTGGCATTCATTCAAAAGGTATTTGAAAAACAAAGACAAAAAGATAAAAAGATCATTTCAGAAAGATTGGGTTTTGGGTGGAAAGGGGTTTGTTCTTCTTTGGGGACAAGGAGGAGAATGAGTAAACAGTCACAGGTTACAAAGAACCAGGAAAACAAAGTCTAAGGGTTTTATTCAATCATAATTCTACCCAGAAACTCAATATATAAAAGAAGTCAGTTTAAAACTCTCTTCAAAGTGCCCATCCTCTACCCAAGTATCCATGGAACTTAAAAAGCAATTCAAAATCTACTTCAATAAAGTAATCAATAGAAGGTAAGGGATACAGTACAGAAGAAAAGCACTTGTCTAGCATATAAAATGGTGTAAGCTAGTCACTACAATTTCACAACAACAAACAACCTGTGGTACACAAACTGGTGTACTGATGATGATCTGATGTCATCAGACTTGAATTGCTTATTTGCAGGCAGTGCCACTCATTTCACACCCCAGTTCAAAGGGTTCCTTGTTCAGCTGATGAACATAATAGCTCATCTGCAAAGCTGCCTGAATGTACCAATGTTCAAAAGCTCAGGTTTCCCTGAACAGGAATACAGAAGAATGGTCAGGGCAAAGAAAGGCATCTAAGAAAGCCCAAGGGTGATGGGAAAGCAGGAACTTAATTATGGAAGGAAGAAAGAAGGGTGAATCTACTTAGAAATAACATGTATGTATGCATTTAACAAAGTTCAACTGCATCTGTACAGAACAGGAAGAAGCATGGACATGGTGTGGTGGTCAGTACCTATGTACTATGTACCTAGTGGAGGCCAGTCTGATCTATACAGCAAGATCCTGTCTTCAAACACACACACATATGCAAAGAAAAAAAAAAAGAAGTTATGAACAAGAGATAACAGTATAACATTTTGTAGAAGACAATTAATAAAGAGCACCATTCATTTGCCATAGCAAACACCATATAAGTTAAAAAAATGAGGACACGCAAAGGAAAACAAAGTCAAGAGTAACTCTGTGTGTGTGTGTGTGTGTGTGTGTGTGTGTGTAAACATAGGAAGAACATAGGAAGTAACTTAGGATATAATTTTAAATGATTCAGTTAACAATCTGAATGTCCATGAAGGCAAAAAAGGAGGGTACTATTTAAGAAAGATCTGACAGTACGTGAGAAGAGCATGGGTAGAAATACATATGCACAGTGTGGAATATATACTGTGTATAAATCAATATATATTCAAGATATATTATGTGTATATCAAACATGTACACATATTCCATAGTTTCTGCTTTTCCAGAAAAAAAAAAACATTCTTTGATATTTAGTGTTTTGGGGGATAGTTTCTCTACGTAGCTCTGGCTGTCTTGGGACTCACAGACATCCACCTGCCTCTGCCTCCTAAGTGCTGGGTTTAAGGTGTACCTCATCAGTTTCAGAGTTTACTTTTCAGAGAAAGAAAAAAAAAACAAAATACAAATTTTGGTTTTCCCACTCCAAGCATCACTATTCTTCCTAACATGCCCATGGATGGCCCAGGACAGTCTTGATTCACAGTTGGTTGTCCTAGCAGCTTATTCAGGTCATTACTATTTTTCTCAGATTTCTCACTTTAAAAAATGAACTACTATTATTTATTACACTGAAATAATTAATGTAAACCTGGATGGACTTAGTATACTTTCACTGTATATTAACTCCTAGCCACAGTATATGCTAATAGGGGTTAAGTTCTATAACAACTTAAACAATTGACAGCATTTGAAAAACAAGTGATAATTCCATTTTGCTATCTTGTTTCTTTACAGATTCATCACAACATTTTTCTTTCAAAGAAAATGAGCAGAGACATTGAGATAGCTCACTAGGCAAAGAGGCTTGCTGAGAAGCCTGATAACCTGAGCTCCATCCCCAGACTCATCTGGCAGAGGAAGAGAACTGACATTCACAAGTTGTCCTCCAACCTCCACACACAAGCCAGCACATGTCCCCACCAATAAATAAATTAACTTATTATTATTTTAATTTTTAATTTATTATTTTTATTATTATTTTAATTTTTTTAAGCCGGGCGGTGGTGGCGTACTTGGGAGGCAGAGGCAGGCGAATTTCTGAGTTCGAGGCTAGCCTGGTCTACAGAGTGAGTTCCAGGACAGCCAGGGCTATACAGAGAAACCCTGTCTCGAAAAAAAAACAAAAAAACAAAACAAAAAAAAAAACCAAAAACAAACAAAAAAAAATTTTTTAAAGAAAGAAAACCAAGCAGAGACTCACTGAAAAATATGTCCCCAGACACAAGAAACATGAATAACTTCTTCTTTAATGTCTTGTAAAATAGAAGTATTTGCCAGTGGTGCTGTTAGCTATTTGGTAGAGTGGCTAGAAAAGTGGTATGTGTGGTGACACAGAAGATCACCTGACTACCAGCTAGCTAGGTCAGTGGGAAAATAGGTTAGGAACAAATCAACACTGTACATGAAGTCAATAGTCTGAAAAGTTGGCAGTTATTTTCCTATTCTTTGTAAAGTATACTTATAATTACCTGTTCTGTGGTTTGGTAACCACTGTTTTATTATCTAATATGAGTCCTTTTAGGAGCAATGAGCTTTAAAAAATGCCGTTTAACACAGAACCAAGCACCTTATCTTCATTTCTCCAGAAAATGGATGGACAGATAACTTGTAGGAAACCTTCAAGGCTACTTATTATGGAAGTTTCAGGGTCATGGTTAATGCTGAATGTCAACACTAACAGATGCTTTTACATATAAATAGTTGAAATGTTACGGATGAAGCTAGTATTGAATACAAAAAAGTACTTCAATACAGCAATATAACAGGTTCATCAGATTTTAATAGCTGGAGTTTTTATAATGTTAAAGTTGCCTTATAAATCTTGCCTAAGTGTCTTAGAGGTAAATCTTTTTAAAACTAGGTCCTCCAAAACTTGGCAATATACTGTACTAAACCAGATGGAAATCCTTATTCAAGGATTGAAGTTCAATGAAAACAACATGAGACTGTCTTTAAAAAAAAAAATGTGGGCTGGGGAGATGGCTCATTGAGGAGAGTTTCATGTGTACACAAGGACCTCAGTTCAAATCCCCAACACCCACATAAAAACCAGGCAGGACATGTGTAACTACAAGCCGAAAATTAAGGGATCCCAGGAGCCTGCTAGCCAACCAACCTAGTGGAAATAGAGAGCTTCTGGTACACTGAGACCCTGTATCAAGGAAACAAGGTGGAGAACAATTGACAAAGACACCAGATATTCTTCTCTGACCTCTGCATGCACAAAAGCACATGCACATGAATATATCACACACCCAGAACACACACAGATGAAAAAAGCTCCAAAAGAAACTTAGCTTTTGAAACATAGCAATTACCAATGTTATTAACAACTTTTGCTAAGACAATAATTGCAGATTTCAAAAGCATAGGAGAAGTCAACAAAATGGCGAGAAGTAAAACAGAGTAGAAGTTTCATTTTAGAATTCTGTATTTTGCTCTGGTTAACAGTAATAATTCCATCAAGAGTCTTTCATGTTTAACTGGATTAATTTCTATTCTGTACTAAAAAGGAGTAAAATATAAGAGGTATACAAAATTTAGGATCTAAACTTGATAGAACATGTGAAGTAATCATAAACAGAGCACTTATAATCTCCCACTTACAATCCCAGTAACAGGGAAGTTGAGGTAAGAAGACTGATTCAAATTCAAGGTTGCCTGAGCTACATAATATTAAGGGCAGCCTAGGCTACAGAGGTGTGAGAGCCTAGCTCAAAAAAGAAAAAAGAACTAAATGGAACTATTTTACTTATCTACCAATACAATAAAACTAGTCTGAATAGAGATATCCCTCAAACGTGTAAAATGTTAGATATTTGTACCATCCCCTTTTTATTCTTAAAAATTTCCTAGTTTAAGTTAAAAAAAAAAAGTATATGATTACTGACCTAAAGGCAAATGTCTGTTTTGAAAAAGAAAGAAAAGATAATGAAGAGTTAATCTACTGAATTAGCTTCCAAGGGAAAATTTTAAAATCATACATAAGAAATTCTGAGCTCCAAGAGAGGCAGTGGTGGCACACATCTTTGATCCTAGCAGAGACAGGCAGATAGATCTCTTAAGTTCAAGGACAGCCAGGGCTACACAAAGAAACTATGTCTCCAACCCCCAACCTCCCCAAAAAGAAACCTTTGAGCTCCTCATCAGCACAATATAGACTCACTAGTTACTGCAAAAACAAGTAAGAAGGCAGCAATGTTTTAAGGTGATTAAAGTACACCTTGTGTTGATTACTACACTAATGTGATTACAGGCCAGAGTGGAAAAAGTCATCCAAATTGCCAAGATACTCATAGTAAGCAAGATGAACCAACAATATTTTTATGTGCCTCAGTAAAACCGGCTCTTGTCACTGTTGCTAAACTATAAATATGATCACTTTTTAGATGTTAAAAAAGCACACATCATGAACACAAATATCCAAAAGGAATGACTAAAGTGTTCACAGAAACTGTCTCTAAAAAATAGGATTATGTATGGTTTTACATTCTCAATAGCACTGTCTCTGAAGATCCTTTACAACAAGAATACTTATATACTGAGAATGAAACAAGTTTTTGATTTGGGAAAAATAAAGATCTAAAAATTTAATTGTACAAAATTGCACATGAACCTTTTTAGCAATGAAGTGAAATTCCTAAAGGTAAACTTTTAAATCACAGTTGTCTACATGAAAAAATTTTAAATTCTGTTGTAAATTAAAAGCATTATTCCTTATCAATTTTGACATATATTCATAATTATAAGAGAAATTTCTTTTAAAAAGTATGTTGCAAGCCAGGCATAGAGGCAGACGAATCTTTTGAACTAATACATACATACACACACACACACACACACACACACACACACAAACACACACACATACACACACAAATAAATGTTTAAAAATATCTTTTTTTTAATTAGCTAAAAATGCATCAATCAAGGAACCATATAAAACCTAAACTTTAACTCTCTCGGCCCGGTGTGATGACTCAACTCTTTAATCCCAATACTCAGGAGTCAGAACCAGAGGGATCTTAAATTCCAGGCCAGAGTACACGGTAAACCTGTCTTTAAAAACAAGTGTGTGTTGAAAATAAATTTAGCCCAGGATTCTTAGACTTCAAAAGTCTAAGCTGAAAAGGAATGGTGGTGCACATCTGTTAATGCTAGCTAGACCTTAGCAGCTAAAGGCTGGGGGATAAAAGATCGGGAGTTGAAGGTTATCCTCACCTATAAAGCAAGTTCAAGATCAGCCTGGCCTATGGGAATCCTTGTCTTCAAAAAAAAGAAAAATACCATGACTAATGTCCACACTTGGGATGCTGAGGCAGGAAGATCACAATTGATGTTTTTATTCCCAATTTCAAATAATCCCCCCCCCCAGCTTTTTTTTAAAAGATCATCTCAAACTAACAAAGTTTGTTAAATTTTTATTATAAGGATGGGGGAGGGCAACAACAAAAGAAGTTTTGACCACCTTAATCCATGAATACTGACACTGACAAAATTCATGTGTTAAGGAAAAAAAAATCAGTCATGAAAAGCAGTGGGAATATAAAAGAGAAAACTTAGCAAGCACAAAGATAAGCCAGGACGTTTCAAGCAAGTGTAGCTCAAAGCAGAGTCACCAGAATCAGTTTTAAACCATTCTAATGTACCAGATGGTCCAGAATCCACCCACAAGGCCATACATAAAAGTAAGCCAAGGAGGGAATAAAGAACAGAATGTAGAGAACAGATTAAGAACAAAAGCAACATGGACTACAGAGAAGAAGCAAACTGAAACATTTCAATCTTCCTCACACTCACCTTTAATGCCAATTTACAATAAATAAAATTTAATAAACTATAAGTGGCTTTTGTAACCAAAATAAATATGTTTAATTTAAATCCTAACCAGACTAGGCATGGTAATAAGCCTATACACTGAGCCCTTGGAAGGCTCTTATAGAGAATCCAGATTCAGTTCCCAGCACTCACACGGTGGTTTACAACCATCAGTAACTTCAGTTCTCGGGAATCTGTTACCCTCATGAACACAGGGCACACTCACACAGTGCACATATGTACATGTAGGAAGAAAAACTCTCAGACATATAAAACAATTTTTTAAAAACTAGAGATTTGGGACTGGAGGTAAAGTTCACTGGTACAGCACTTGCCTAGCACACGTAAGCAAGACCTTGGGGCTAATATCCAGCAATGAAGGAAAAAATCTAAATCTGGTAAAAAGCTCTGAGAGAAAGGATATAAATTTTAAACATAAAAAACCTAAACAGTTTAAAAAAATAAAACAAAATAATTTTAACATTACTCATAATTAAAGAAATGACAAACTGAAATGGTGACATCTAATTTTTATGTCAAACTGATACTAATCAAAAAGTCTAATATAAATATACTATATCAAAAAAAGCTATGAAAGAAATGGCACTCTCAAACAGCATTACATAACATAAATATATCATCTGATGGGCTGGAGAGACGGCTCAGTGTTAAGAGCACTTATTGCATTAGACCTAAGTTCAGTTCCCAGCATTCACATGACAGGTCACAACTGTTCAAAACTCCAGTTCCAGGGGATCTGATGCCTTCTTGTGACCTCCACAGGCACTAGGCAAGCACATGGTATACTTTCAAATATCACACAACCAAGTAAAACACTCACAAATCTAAAAAAAACTTTTAAACCATTTGAGCTAATAATTATATCCACCAAAAACTAAGCCATGTAGCTACAGGAACAAGAACATGTAAACTATTTACTGAACTGCTAGTAACAATGAAAGACTATAAACAACAGAAATGTTCAATATTAGGTTGACTAAGTTATTTAAATTAAAATTATTCACACATAAGATTACCCTGAAATGTTTTAAATAATGATATATGTACTAACACAGAACTTCCTATATCAAATAAACTAAAATTAATAATAAAGTTGTAAAACAGCAGCCTATCAAAATAACTTTTAAAAGATACATTGAGAGAAAGAGAAAGATCATTATAGAAAATACACATGGGCACTTGTGCACACACACATACATGAAACTAGCAAGAATACCTCCCTCTGGGAAATAGACTAAAGACCTTGAGCAGGTAATAAACTAGTGTTAATTTTATTTTTTTCGTACCTAGTTTCATGTTCCCTTTTATTTCTGATGATAATAATAAGAGCCTCAGTATCCTCCAGTTCAAACTAATGATAATAATAGCCTGGTTCATTTGGCTACAAAGATCAAGTGAAAACGCATTAAATACCTTGTAAATTATAAAGCAGAAAACAAAATTATAAATTACTCATCAAACTGAATTCTCTAAGCCAATTATAATAACAAATATTATCATCAATTCTCAGATCAGTTTCTCTAAACACAAAGATTTGACTATTTAAAATTAAATCTAGGGCTGGAGAGATGGCTCAGTGGTTAAGAGCACTGACTGCTCTTTCAGAGATCCTGAGTTCAATTCCCAGCAACCACATAGTGGCTCACAACCATTTGTAACGTGCTCCAACCCTCTTCTGGTGTGTCTGAAGACAGCAACAGTATACTGAGTACTCACATACATACATACATACATACATACATACATATATATATATATATATATATATATATATATATATATTCATTCTACCAGATGTAACAATGTATGCCTAGCATGTCCAAAGCACATGCTAGATTCTTAGCAACACACACACAAACACAATGAAGTAAACTAAATTAACTTAAAAAAAATTTAAAAATCTAAAGAGAAGTGGGTGTGGTTCAGTGTTGGAGCACTTGTCTAGCATGCACAAGGCCCTGGGTTTATCACCAACATTTAAAAGAAATTTAATTCTATACTAAGGGTACTGGGGATGTGACTCAGTTGGGATCCATTATGGTATAAAAACAGCTGCAGTAGCACAAGATCTGAGGGGGAAGGAGTGTGATCAGAAGTTCAAGGCTATCCTCAGCTACATAACAAGTTCTAGGCCAACATGGGATAAATGAGACTCTGGCAGGAAGATGGGGAGAGACAAAAAAGAAGAAAAGAAAGAAATCAAGAAAGACAAAAAGAAATCTAAATGTGCTGCAATCTTAGAATATAGTTTTACTTTGTCACTGATGTCAGTTTAAGTAAATTTTCAAAAGTATCATATAAAAAAGTGCTAAGTCAGTTGCTAAGAGAAGGAATACATGGACACTATTAAAAGTGAATTATTTAAAAGCTATAATTAATGTTATTATAAAATCTTAAGAGTTTTCTTTTCTAGACTTCTTCCTAATATGTTTAACTGAGATCATTTTTCTGAATTAAAAAAAAAAAAAGGATCTCTGTGAGGCTATTTTTCTGCTTTTGTTTCCAGAGTTACAATTTTATTAAACCCAAAACTCACAAAGAAGTTTTTATATTTCTTTGTAACACAAGTAAAATGCTCTAATCAGCATTAAAAAGAAGACAACAGGGGACAGTATACAAGCCTGTTACTAACATTAGCTTGTACATATGAAATTAAAGAAATGTACTTAATTAAGAGACTACTGGACAAACCCAATGGTCCTAATTAATTTTAACTAAAGCAATCCTTCCTAAGTGCTGAACATTCCAAACCATTTTAAGAATGACTAGCGAGATGTTTTAAGAATGTCTATCGAGTAAGCAGAAATCTCCTGAGTATGCTGGATATACTCAATATTAGTAGTATAAAAGGTAAAAAAGAAAACATCATAATAAAAACTCGAATCTGTTACATTAAATAAAATATTCCTTTTCTTACTGTGAAAACAAGTTGTAATTTTCAAACACTATCCTCTGTTTATTGTCATAATTGTTAAATTGAAACAATAAACTGGTATGTTTACTAACTAGTACATGTAATGGTTTTGTTTTCAGACCCCACCTAGCCAGCCCCACATTCTGTTTTTTTTTTAATGAAATTAAAAATAAACATCAAGATGACACACACCTGTAATATCAGCACATAGGAGACTGACCATCTGACAGTAAAAAGAGAGACCAACGCTCAAAATAAATGAATAAATAAATATCAGAAACTGAAGTTGTGGGATACTTTCCCCTCCAATTTCCAAAATTTCTGTAACAAAATAATATCGTTATTAAAATTAAAAAACAACATCAAAACTACATATGCCAGCATCTTAAAAGCTGAAGCAGGAAGACTGCAAATTCCAGGTCACAACACAAGGAAACCCTGTCTCAAATAAACAAAGCATTACTATACCACTTACTGTACTTGGGGCCTCTGGGTTTGATTTCGGACTTTTGCTGTTTGTTTGTGGTGTGAGTTTTGGTTTAAGACAGGGCTTTTCCATACAACCCAGACTAACTATGAACTTGCTATATAACCAAGGATGACCTTGAAATCCTGTTCATCTGTCAGTACACTCAGCAGATGTACACTAACACTCTGTTTGTTTCCCTTTTTTGTTTGTTTGTTTGTTTGTTTGTTTTTTAAAGATAGGGTCTCACTATGCTTCAAAGCCTAGCCTAAAACTCACTGTGTAGCCAAGGATATCCTCAAATACATGATTCTCCAGCCTTAGCCTGCTAGAGTACTTATTGGTTTTAGGTCATACAGTAGATTTTTAGTTTGTTTTGTTTGTCTGTTTCTAAAGTCACAATTTACAAGTACTTCTGGGTTAAAGTGCTGGTTGCAAGCCTGAGGACCTGAATTTGATCCCTGGAACCACATAGTAGGAGAGAACCAATTCCCAAAAATTGAGTTACAGAGGCATCAAGCTTGAACACACAGAAAATAATAAAGTTTTAAAAAAGTTATTATAAAGGATAAATCATGGCTGGGCATGGAGACACATACCTTTATTAATCCCTGTACCCAGAAGGCAGAGACAAGAGGAGGTTATCTAAGTTGGAGGCCATCCTGGTCTACACAGTAAGCTCAAGGCCAGCCAGTACTTCACAGTGAGAACCTGTCAGGCAAGTTTGTTTGTCAAACAAACACAAACAAAAAAACTAGACCATGCGTTTAGATCAGTGGTAGAACAATGGATCCAACATGTACATACAAAGCACTGCACACTCAAAAAAACAAAAAAAAAATCTTTATATACTAAGATAAGAAAACTTCAGGTTGAACTACCAAATAAGTATCTAAGATATTCATCGTATCATATTTTGAAAAATAAAAAGCTCATAATGAAGTGTATTAATATACTCACAATTTATGAAGGTACCAACAAATCAATTAATGTCTTAGCAAAGTTTGTTAACAAAATTGGTAATTGGTATGTTTCAAAAGCTGTTTCTTTTGGAGCTTTTTAAAATGCATGCGTGCGTGCGTGCGATACTCATGTGCATGAGCATGCAGAGGTTAGAGAAGGATAGCTGGTAGTTTTCTTTGGGACCAAAGCTTCTTTCCTCGGGACTTACTACCAGGCTTACTATCATCTTTACTTTCAACACCCAAGATCTCTGTGTGAGGCCAACCAGGTACACAAAGCAAATCCTAGACCAGCAAGAGCTATGTAGTGAGATCCTGTCTCAAAAAAAGAAAAAGGAAATGAAGGAAACTTATTACCCAACTAAACCAAGAAAACAATATACTGAAAAACAAAGAGAGCTTTAAAAAGACAATGCATCTGACATGCTATACATCTAGTACACAAGAAAATACAACGAAACAGCTTTTCATTTCATACATCTTAGCTATAATCTTAGATTTCAGTCAGTAATTTGTGGTGTGTGCCTGTTATTTCAGCATCTGAAAGACTGAGGCAATAATCTAGAACTCAAAGCCAACCTTGGTAGAGTCCCAGTCAGCAGCAAATTAACAAGAAATCACCCATTCACTTACAACAAAAACTCAGATTTGGCATTTCCTACCTTACGTAAATCATTTCTCCCATTTGTAAAATAAATTTAAATTAACTGAAGTAATACATCTGTCAAATAGTAAAAAGCAAAAGAAGTTACGAGTAGTATTAACAGGTATATAGATACTAGAATAAAAATAGCTGGAAAAAGTGGGGATTTTTGTTGTTGTTTTGGTTTGGTTTTTGAGACAGCATCTCTGTGCATCCTTGACTGGGCTATCCTGGAACTAACTATGTAGACCAGGCTGGCCTCAAACTCAAGAGTTCTGTCTGCCTCTGCCTCCAAGTGCTGAAATTAAAGTTAGGCGAAATTTTTTTTTAAAAAGTTGTGCTGGCTAGTTTAATGTCATCCTGACAGAAGCTATAGCCATTTGAAAGGCAGGAACCTCAATAGAGAAAATCACTCCATAAAACCTGGCAGCAGGCAAGCCTGTATGGTATTTTCTTAATTCATGACTGGGGGGGTGGGGGGGGGAGAATCCATTGTGGAAGGGGTTACCCTTGAGCTGGTAGTCCTGGGTTCTATCAGAAAGCAGGCTGAGCAAGAGAATAAGCAGCATCACTCCACAGTCTATATCTCTGGCCTCCAGGTTCCTGCCCTGTTTGAATTCCTGTCCTGACTTCCTTCATTGATGGACATTTCCTTCATCGATGTGGAAGTGTCAGCAAAATAAACATCTTCCTCCCCAAGTTGCTTTAGGTCATGTTTCATCATAGCAATAGTTATCCCTTAACTAAGACAGAAATTCCTAGGCCAGGCATGGTGTACCTTTACTCACAGCCTTTGGGAGGCTGAAGCAGACTTAGACCAGGCCAGCTCAGGCTGCACAGTTAGAGTTAATGAGGAAATAATCAGTGGTAGAGTGGTGGCCTAGCACTCATAAGGCTCTGGGTTTTATACAAAGTGCTCAAAAACAAAAAGAAAGAAAACTTTACTTGTCCTTTCTATAATCTACAACAAAAGCAAAAATTGGATCTTTCTCATTCAATTTTTTCCCTTTATTTTTTCCTTTTCTTCCCTCCAACCCTTCCCATGTCCAGTTTCTCCCCTCAAATTCATGGTCTCTTTTATTATTATTATCATCATTATTATCATTCTCTCTCTTTCACACACACACACATGCACGCACGCGCACATACACATGAGTAACTGTAAACAACCTGCTGAGTTCATGTAGTATGACTTGTGCATTTGTTTTTTGGGCTGATGACCTGGTATTAGATAACTAGTTAGTGGGTTCATCCCTGGGAAAGACTAATTCTCCCTCTCTCTGCATTCAATAGCTGCCTACAGCTCTCCATCTAGGAGCCGGGACTGTTATCTGTTTTTTCATACAGAGGCTCTCTGAAGCTCCAGCTGACTTGCAACTTAACTTTGTTGCCATTCTGGCCTCACATTCACAGAAATCCTGTCTCAGATTCCCATTTGCTGGGATTAGCCTGAGCCATCATGTAGGATTTGAATTTTACTTATCAACATGAAAAGTGAAAACAACTGAAACAAGAAAAATAAGGTTGGGCAGCACTAAATACGGTAAGAAAAAAATCACTTCATCAGGTATGATTTACAAAACAGAATGTTAGAGCTGAAAAAGTAATAACAGTCAAATCCTCTATTAAAATTTAAGCTTCATTTTTTTTCTTTAAGCCTCAAAAAATATTATTTTGTTTGTTAGTATATTCTAAGTAGCTATACTAATTCTTGGCAGATAGTAAATACTCAACAATGTTTGTTGGATAATATTTTTTAAGATTCATTTATTTTTATTTTATGTGTATGGGTGTTTTGTCTGCAAGTATATCTGCACCTCCTAAGTGCCTGCAGTGGCCAGGAGACGAGGCTGGATCCCCTGGAACTGGATTTACAGATGGCTGTTAGGTATCACATAGGTGCTGGGAATTGAACAAGAAGAGCAGTCAGAGCTCTTAACCTCTGTAGATCAATATTTAAGGCTAAGAAAGCAGAGACCTAAAAATTTTACTCATATCTATATTATGAGATATTATTCATACCATATTTATTATTGGCAATGCTGAAAATGACACTCATAATCTAGTATTCTATCATCTCTAGAAGAAAAAATTTAATTTTTAATCTTTAGTTAAGAAAGAGTTAGAGACTGTTTGGCAGGCATTCAAAAGGCAAGGGAAGCATAAACTAAAACATTTTTCACATTTTTCTCTAATTTGTTGTTTTAGTTAAAGTGGTAAAGGCCGAAAAACTAAAAAGCCAACCCTAATGCAATGTGTTACATCTAAATACTTAAAAAAATATTTATAGAAGCCAGGCATAGCAATGCATGCCTTTAATCCCTGCACCTGGGAAGCTGAGGTACTGATCTCTGTTGAGTCCAGAACAGTATGGTCTACACAGGGAGTCCAGGACAACCAGGGCTAGAGACCCTGTCTCAAAAACAAACACACACACACACACACACACACACACACACACACACACTGGCTGAATGAATGAATGGACAAATAAATAAACTAACTAACCTATCCCAAATTGATCATTACCAGAGGCAGAAACTAGCATCTAGTTAATCTTCATAACTGTCAAAGAGCTCTTTAACAGTTTTGGCATAGACACAAGAGTTATCAATCACTTTCTTCCAAATAAACAGAGGGAAAGAGATGAAATTTAAAATGTCCTTTGCTGGACCCAGTGGCACACATCCATAATCCCAGCTTCTTGGGAAACTGGGGCAGAAGGATCACTTAAGTCTAAGAACCTAGACCAGAATGGCAACATAGCCATACACTTGGAACTCTCCACATGTCTCTGCCCTGAAGAATCTCCCACTTAAGTATACCATCTCTAACTCTGTGTGTTAGAAGAGTAGAAAAGAGAAACACAAGGTAACATAAATAGATCAATAATGAATGTGAAACCAGGCTGCACCACTATCTGACTTAGTTCAAGCAGCTAAAAAATTTTTTAAACAAAAAGTTTGAGAAACTGAGGAGATGACTCAGTAGGTAAAAACACTGTGTAACATGAGGAGTGGAATTCAAATCCCCAATACCCACATAAAAACCCAGCATGGCCAAGCATGCCTATAACCCCAGCACTGAAGAGCAGAAACAAGCTGGCCAGCCTAACAGAAATGGCAAGCTCTCGTTCAAGGCTGCAAGGCAGAAAGTGATACAGGAAGACACCTGACATTCTCCTCTAGTCTCTTCATGCACTCCAACAGGCACATGCACCTGCACACTCATACGAATGCACCACACACACCCACAACACACACATACACACTCACACACACCACACGTTAAAATCAAGGACTACAGAGATGGTTCAGCTCAAGTTAATAGTACTTGTGTCTCTTGCAAAGGACCCAGGTTCAGTCCCCAGCAGCCATATGGTGGTTTATAACCATCTTTAACTCTAGTTCCAGGGGATTTGACACTCTCCTGACTTATGTGGGCACCAGACATGCGTGTGGTATACATAATGCAGGCAAACATTCAAACACAAATAATTAATTAATTATATCTAAGAACTACAAATTTACTAAGTGTAAAGGGAAAAGATACATTAGTAAATATTAAAAAAAAACTGAGTTCCTCCCAGCCTTTACAATATAATCTCACTGCATCTTACTATTTTAATAGCAAAATATTCTAAATTGACTTAGTTAAATTATCAATTTAAGTTCAAACATGAGATACTAAAGAGTAATTCCGCCTGGTCTACAAAGTGAGTTCCAGGACAGCCAGGATTACACAGAGAAACCCTGTCTCGAAAAACCAAAAAAAAAGGGCTGGAGAGATGGCTCAGTGGTTAAGAGCACTGACTGCACTCCCAGAGGTCACAAGTTCAAATCCCAGCAACCACATGGTGGCTAACAACCATCTGCAATGATATCTGATGCCCTCTTGTGGGGTGTCTGAAGACAGCTATAGTGTACTTACATATAATAAATAAATAAATAAATAAATAAATAAATAAATAAATAAAATTAAAAGAAAAAAAGGAGTAATTCCCCTTAATGATTCAGCATTTACTCTGGATACATTTTAACACCTAAATATACAACCACAAGAGCATATGCAAATTATGAAAACGACTATAAAACTTGAGAGCCTGAAGCAAATTTCCAGAGATAAATGATAGTAAACAGAAACTAAAAACACAGTACGATCCAAGGAGAAAATATAGTAGGCACACAACCAAGAAGCAATTCTACAGAAGTCTTCAAGGGAACAAAATCTTTAAGAGAGGGAAAATTACCAGAATTAGCCAACAGAGTCAGAATACAAGTGCCTGCCAACAGAGATCATGTTTAAGGCAGGTCACTATCTAGACTCAGAAAGCCAACACCCAAAAGTCAATGTTTCCATTCCTCAAATTTGAGTTTCAGAAGGACCCTTCCAAACAGATTCATGACCAAGACTGGATCATCTTAAAAGTTCTTCCCTGTTAGACGCCAGTCAAAACACAATGACCCACAAGAAATAAATTTGGAAATGTAAAGTGAAGTTTATGAGGTTATTCCTGAAGACTGTAGCTCTTTTACCTGAGGGGTGTGTGTGTGTATACATTATAATACACACATACATATATAGTATATACAAAATCACTTTTGCTGGGGGTATGGCTCAGTTGGTACAGGGCCTGCCTAGCCAGCGTGAAGCCCTGAGTTTGATCCCTGGCAATAAATAAACTTAGTATAGTGATACAGTCCACTTGGGAGATGGAGGCAGAAGGATCCAAAATCAAGGTCATTCTTGATATTCTTGACTACATAGTGAGTCAAGGCCAGCCTATTCTACTTAAGACCTGTCTCAAAATAAATTAAGTAAATAAAATCTCCATCCTGGTTCCTGGGGAAAACACTTTTCTATCTCAAAGTTCTAGGAAAGAAACACCTCAAGACCTCTTTATCATAACATAGAAATAATCTACTACCCAAACACATGCCCTACCTTATAAGAACAGGCAAATCTAGGCCAAGGAAAGAACAAGGCAGGCTAATAGGCTGAGGTGGGCTCAGGCCAAGGAGTACACAACGACCAACCCTGGAGAGGGCAAACTTCTGGACAGTGAAGATGGGACTGGCAGGTGTTTGGTACCTCATCCCTCCTAGATGTCATGAGATCACTACTCTTGGTTTTACAGAAACGGAGAACTCAGGCTCTCCAAAGTGAGTGATGTTTAGAAGTTTCCTATGAAACTCAAGGAGAGGCTCTGAAGGTAGAGAAAATTAAATAATTAAAAAAAAAAAAAAAAAGAGGCAGGAGCTCAAGTGCTGCTTTTGGTAGAGATCGTCCCAGGACAAAGTTATCTCCCCGGTGGTTCCCGGCACCAAGGCGGAAAGAGGCGCCACATCTGCAGAAGGCTGGCACTGTGACCCCCTAGGACGGCGATCAGAGACGCCTCGCGGGTGGGAAAGTCTGCAAGGAGATCTGAGCAGAAGTTAACCTGCCCGTGAGGCAAAGGCGCGAGTAGAGCAAGTGCCTGGGGAGGATGAAACTTCTGGAAAAGAGGCTGACTGGAGGGAACTGAGGGGAACTCCGCAGCCGTCACTCCCGCGGGCCAGAGCTGAGCAAGGCTGAGGGAATCCTGCCCCGCCGAAGTCGAGCCTCGCACCACCCGCGGGCGCTGCCTCGCGTGAGCCTCACGGGAGCTCACCTGGCGGCCGTCAGGCCCGTAGGAGAAACTTGCCGAGAGGGTGAGCGCTGACGGGACCAGGAGAGCAGTCCGGAGACCGGCGGCGGGGGCGGCGGCCGGGTGGGAGCCATGCGGGGCGGAGCCGAAAGCCTGGCGACCCGGGGCGGGGGCGCGGCGGCGGCTCGCGGCTCTGACTCGGGATGGCGCCCGCACTCCTCACACGCGCTCCCACCGTGCGGCCCGAGGACAGCCGCCGCGCCAGCGCCCCTGAGCGGTGGGGGGAGGGCCAGGGAACCCCAGCGGGTCGAGCCGGGCCGACCGGCGGGCGGCGTTACCTGTGTCAGGGAGAGCTGGGCTGCCGCAGCCATGGTGTTTCCATCATGCACAGGAGGGGAAGGAAGGACGGACGGACTGGGGCCCGGGGCGGGAAGGAGGCGGAGGGACAGGCCGTAGGCGAGGCCAGCGGCCGGGCGTCTCCCCGAACTTCGACAACTTCCCTCCTCACGCCGCCCCGCCCCGCTGCGCCCCGCCCCGCCCCGCCCCGCTGGCCCCACAGGCCGTGGCGGCGCGCAAAGCCCGGCGCAGGAGTCTGAGCCTCGGAACCAGGCCCTGACCCCGGCCTCCCTGGAAAACCCGGTGCGGATAGAGCTCTGGGGCGGACGGGCGGCGAAGGCGGTGCCACAAAGACCTGAGAAGTTTAGGCAGGACACCCACAGACCTTCTATCTGGGCTGCTGTTTCTGAAAAGTGCAGGAAAATATACCCATGTCCAGGTGGATTGTGGGAACTAAAAGAGTATTGGTACTAAGTAATGATAGTAAGGGTTTAGTAGAAATAATATTTCTGATTGTATGTGATTCGCTTTGTGGAGCTCACTATATAGACCAAGCTGGCCTCAAACTCACATAGATCCACCCGCCTCTGCCTCCAGAGTGCTAGGATTAAGGGGGTGTACCACCACTCCAGGCCTAAATACTTTTTTAAAAATTGCATAGATAGGGGATTTGAAACAGAATGAGGAAGGTGAAACCTACCCAGGCATGGTGGCACGTACCTTTAATCTCGGTGAGTTCCAGGCCAGCCTGCTCTACATAGTAAATTCGAGGACACATAGTCAGAACCTGTCTGAAATAAAAAGAAAAGGACCACACCCAAAAAGGAAAGCAAAAACAAAAATAAACAACTCTCTTACCTGAGGTTTAACAGCTAACTGGAAAGATGAATTACCAATCTCTCTACCTGCTATCACATTGATTAAGAAGGCATTCTGAAGTAAAAATCTTGGGAGCAAGAAGGAACTGCTTTCCTTTGCTGCTTCCTGTCCTGCCTAGATTGTTCAATTTAAAAAAGCAGGTATAGGCCACAGAGTAGTTCAGTGGTACAGTGTGTGCATAAAGCCCTAGGTCCCATCTCAAATTCTTTCTCGACATAAATGCCATGTCTTGACACAGAATTGTCTCTCCAAACTAGTTAGTGTTCATAGTCCTTTGTTGGCCTTCTTTACTAGAAGTTAACAACCTCCTAATGACTTGTTTACATAAGTCTAATGCCCCCTCCCCAGGGCTCCTCAATGGCAGGGATTTTTTAAAATATTTATATGTATTTTGACATCATAACATTATACTATATGCTTAATAAAGGACTTTGTCCTGCATATATTCAACACAACGCACCTTACTCTTTCACATGTTGCCACACTTAGTTGGAATAACGAACCACTTACCTGAAATTTTCATCTGCAAATGTTCAGTGTCTTATTTAGAGTCACTACTGCTGTGATGAAACACCATGACCAAAGAGGGCAGTAACCTGGAGTCAGGGTCTGATGCAGAGGCCATGGTGGGGTACTGCTTACTGACTTGCTCAACTTTCTTTCTTTTCTTCTTTCCTTCCTTCTTTCTTTTTTTTTTTTTAAGGATTTTTGTTGTTGATGATTTTTGGTTTTTCTTTTTCTTTTTTTTTCTTTTTCTTTTTTTGGTTTTTCGAAACAGGGTTTCTCTATATAGCCCTGGCTGTCCTGGAACTCACTCTGTAGACCAGGCTGGCCTTGAACTCAGAAATCCGCCTGCCTCTGTGTTTCTTTTTCTTTTTTTCTTTTTAATTTATTTATTTATTTTATGTATATCAGCACACTGTAGCTGTCTTCAGACTCACCAGAAGAGGGCATCAGATCCCATCACAGATGATTGTGAGCCACCATGTGGTTGCTGGGAATTGAACTCAGGACCTCTGGAAGAGTAGTCTATGCTCTTAACTGCTGGGCCACCTCTCCAGGCCCTCAGCTTGCTTTCTTATAGAACCCAGGACCACCAGCCCAGGCTCGGGCCTTCTCCTATCTACCACTAGTTAAGAAAATGCCTACAGTGAGGTCTTACGGAGGCATCTTTCTCAGCTGAGGTTTCCTCATACCTAATAAATCTAACGTGTCAGGTTAAAACTAGCCAGCACACTCAGTTTATATGTGGCCTACTTCAGAAGGTCTAGAAAGTCTTCACACCAGCTTTTAGTTACTTTGATGTGACTTTTGATTGTGTGTGTGTGTGTGTGTGTGTGTGTGTGTGTAAGTACTTGGGGAGGAGATAGATTCTCTCCTTCCACCATGGGGGTCTCAGGGATGGAACTCAGGCTGTCAGTCTTGGCAGCCATTGCTCTTATCTACGAAGTTGTTTGCAAGGCCATATCCTCTGCCTTGTTTTAAGAGTTAGTTGAAGGACTGTCTACATCTCACTAGCCTGTAAACTCCTGTAAACACTACTGCAGCACCCTCAGACACAGAAGTACCCCTCCTCAATATGTATTAGCCTGGATTGTTCTTCCTTTCTCACTCATGGTGGTTTCCAGGACAAAACCCAATAGTGGGTACCACACGTCTATCATGGGCACAGCTTTTATCATTATAATAGGATTCCTCAATACACTGAGACGGCTGGAAAGACCCAAGATCTAGTTATTCCACTTCCATTTTTAGAATTTTTCCCTCACAGGCAAAAACCAGAGAGGCCTCAAGAACTCCCAACTCTACCTAGACTCCTCTGACTTGATCCAGCCTCAAAGAGCAAGTTATACAGGTCTGATGAGTAACCACTTAGTCAGGAGTGAGTCTCCTTTGACCTCTTTTAGCCATTATCCCTTTTGACTCAAGGGAGAAGAGGAGAAACTATCCCAGTTTGAAACATCAGCTATATAACCCAACTGATGTTTCTGTTGGCATCTTTTATTTCACAGTATAAATTTGAACTTCTCAAAACACTCTAAAAGGATGCAGTTATCACACTCACTTCCCAAAATGAGGTACTCAGCACCACGGAGGTCAAATAATTTGCCCAAGGTTACATGGCTAATAGCCAAAGCAGTTGATACATTGAAATGAACCAAATTTAAGGATCAGAATCATCAGAGTACAACTGAGGAATCGCTTAATAATTATAGGACTTTAGGGGCTGTGACGTGATGAGTGAAAAGTGTTTGAAGATGTAGGTAGAAGTGTAGAAATTTGGAAATCTGAAAGTCAGACAAGTTGGTGTTTGAAGATAGCTGGAAGGAAAGGACTCTCGTAAGTCCTCCTCTGACCCTCACAAACATACCATGGCATGCTAAGGCAATAAAAGGAACTATTACTATAGGTTTGCTTTAAGTACAAAATGAAACGTCATATTTATATAGGACTCTTTTAACAATGTATGTCTTTGCTTGCAAAATCTAACACCACTAACTCCTAATATCTAACAAGTACCTTACAAAACTTTATTGAACTAAACATAAAATCTCAGCTATACTTATCTGTATCTTTAGTTTATCCCCACTTCACAGATAAGAACATTGAGAGGCTAGGAAAACCGCTCAATTGGTAAAGGGCAAGCACAAGAACCTGAATTTGATTCTTACCACCCACCCATTCAGGGGGTTGGGAGGGAGCCAAGAAAGGAGACATGTACCTATAATCAATCCTATCACTGGAGAAGCAAATACAAAAAGATCCCTAGGGCTTGATTGATGGCCACCCAGTCCAGAGAAATTGGTGCACTCCATCTCAGTGAGAAATCTTCCCTCAGAAATAAGGTGGAGAGCAATTAAAGAAGATACCCTACATTGACCTCTGTTCCCTAAAGCACGAGCATACTGGCACATAAGCAGTTTGGATCTTCATTTAAGAAAAAGAAAAAAGAAAAAAGGTCCGAGGATATAGCTAAACTACCATACTTGCCTAGTATGCACAAGGTCCTGGATTCAATCCAAAAGAAAAAAAAGGGAGGAAACAAAGGAAGGGCAGATAGGGGGAAGAAATAGAAGAAGAGGGAAAAAGGAGCATCTAGGAAAGAAGAGCTTTAAGTTTACTATGTAGGAATTGTTCCCAGTCCCTTCAGGGGTACCAATAATTTATAGTGGCTTCTCCACTCCTGAGTTCTGGTTTTAGTTAATAGCATGTAGCTGGAGATGAGAGCAGGTCTGTAGGGATAGCACTGATGGGCCAAACTCCCAAGACCTACAACTTTTGAGACTGGGTTTTTTTAAAAAAAAAAAAAAATGACATACCAAAGGCAATTTGCAAATGTGTGTCCCAGATCTCATCAAAGCACCGGGTCACATCTCAAATCTATTTTAGGAAGACAAAGTATAGCTAATGGAAGATATATTATAATATAATCCATTGTAACAGGAATGAACTACATAAATCAGACAAAAATATTTACTTTTTTTTTTAGGGCAGCTTAATGTCTCTCAGGCTCTAAGCTTCAAATTCCTAGCATATACTTCTGATATAGTAATAACCACTTTGTACAGGTGGTATAAAAATTAGATATCATGCATAAATGGCCTTTGAAAGAGACTGGCCAGGACTCTGTATATATTCAGTAACTCACATTATGGAATACCATTGTGGATGGTCACCACTTAGCTCCCTGCTTTTCAGTCTACCGTCTAATTACTAAGTGAGTTTGTAACTATAATGGTTGCAAGACGGGGGAGGGGCTGTTCTGAACACCTGACACACGTATCCCTGTCATTAAAAGGTAGGTGTTCCCTACAATATAAAATTGTATCTGATGACTATAATCTAAGTACTAAGAGCCAAAACTTGTCTTTACAACAACCTTATAAGGATTGTTTTTACCTTACTTCACAGAAGAATACATTTTTCAGTTTCATAATTCAAAGGTCTTCTGATTCAAAACCAATTTTTTAATAGAGTGTATACTTAGCATCCTGAATAAATAGCCCCTAAGAAGACTCCATGCACTGAGATTCTGAGCATAGAAAGCTGGAAGTGGGGTATGGGTTTGTGATAAACCTAAACTTGGGATGAGCCTGAAGAGGAGATCTTAAATCCCAGACAACTTTGTTATCAATCATCTTCCTATGCTATTCTAACTTTCCCATTCCTGAACCTATTCTTAAAGGAAATCTTTACAATTTCTGTTTCTTTGTTTCCTAAGCTTTGAAAGCAGTTGTCATATCAGCTTTTTATGAACATTGCAGTTGTACATATGATGTCAGCATCTATAAAGCTGAGGACTGAGGAATAATTAAACTATGAGGGGAGGCTGTGAGGAGCTCTGACTATACAAAGAGCCAGTTTATGTGCACGATTCTTTGTGAACAGCCTTCCACATAAATGGTGCTATGCTTTAAAACAAAGTTGTACTACGGTTGCAATGGTAATGTAGAGCTCATGCTTCCAAACTGCTGGCTTCATAAGTATAGATCATCATTGTTCAGAGTCACCCAGGGCAAAAAGAATGTGTGAGACTATACAACAATAACAATTGTGCTACTCAAAGAACTGTCCCTGTACCAGGGTCTAAGCCACGAAAAGGACAAACAGTAAAAGACTGTTACGTGTCATAGACATCCAGGGTGCCATAAGACAATTCAAAATTGTTATCACCAATACATCACAAATGGGATATCCTGTGAACAGCTGAATTTAAGACCTTGGAAAACCTAACTCGGTCCACTCTTGGCTCTATAACTTATTTTCATAAGTTTGGACAAGTCTGTGAGTGATAACAAGCCATGGTTGCATCCTCTGCAAACTGAAAGTCATACACCTACTTGATTATACTTTTAGGATGACTAAGGTTACATGTAAAAGCCTGGTGCCTAGCACGAAACAGACCCTGTATTTGTTAGTATTAGTGTCTTTTCTTGCCTATTGGGGAATATTCAAGGTTTGAATAACATGAACTAGAAAATAAAATTGTTTTTAAGGGTTTCAGTGGTTTTCCAAGGCCTACTTAATGACTTTTTTCATAAAGTTTTCATCCATTTGTAATGTTTATTGAATACTCTAGAGTAAGGGAAATTATTCAGTTGTTGTTCCCAAAGTGACACTGGCTCTTAGTGAGAAAGCAACTGCAGTTTTATGCTTGCCCTATTTCCTGCCTTTCATTTCCCTCTCTTATGTAAGGTCCTAGAAACCACAAGAAATCAAAAAGAATACCCTGGGAAAGAAAATATTTGTACTCATGGCTGCAGATCCTTTCATCTACAGATTTCAAAGCTTTTTCTCTATAAGTAATTACTAGCCCTGCTCAACATGTGTGAATGCTGAGACACCATCAAATGAAGAAGCTTGGCTTCAATCACAAGGCAAGTCAGAGAACAGGCTACAGACAGAACAAAGCTGTCTAGTTTTCCAGCTCTGTGCTCTAAAGTAGGACACATGAGAATCAACACAAGCATAAAGTGTTGAGGCCAAAAGTTTGAAGAGGGCTGGAGCTGGAGCTCAGTTGGCAGAGTGCTCGCTTAGCATGCATGAAGCTCTGGGTTGGAGCATAAGAACTACGTGAAACTGGACATAGTGGTGTATCCCTGTCTGAGAGGGAGAGAGAGGGAAAGAGGGAGAGGGAGAGAGAGAGAGAGAGAGAGAGAGAGAGAGAGAGAGAGAGAGAGAGGTGGAGGAGGAGGAGGAAGAAGAGGAGGAGGAGGAGGAGGAGGAGGAGGGAGGGAGGGAGGGGAGGAAGGGAGGGAGGGAGGGAGGGAGAGAGGGAAGAAAAGAAAGGTTTGAGAGTTTGAGGCATTCTGATTCAGACAGCTCAGTCCCTTACTATAAATCTATAATCAAATCACAAATGAGGATATTTTTCTCAGGGTTTGAAGGGAAAACTCAGTGACTGGATTTCTGTGAGCTCAGTGTCAGGTGCTTTGCAAATGATGATAACGTTGGTTCATGGAGCTGGGAAAAATGAAGGCATCCTTCTTAAATGCTCATAATGAAAATAGATGACTCTTTCAGTCTAAGCTTTTTAAGAGCCATAATCAGTGTGTCTTAGCTTAAGCCCAGGACTATATTGAATACCTCACACTGTTATGCAGATAGAGGGTGCTTTGTCCAGGACCCAGATTCATTTCTCCCTGGAATTCTATGCTTTCTCTCACAGCCTAAACCCAATCTATCAGCAAATTCTGTTGGCTAACTCCAATATGTATTCAAAGTTCAAACTTATTTTCACTGTCTATCCATATCTGGTAACTCCTCCCTCTCTCCCCAGCTACCTTCTTTCTCCTGGACCACTATTGAAGCTCTGTAACTAATGGTCCCACCCCCACTTCTGTGCTCATGTGCTCCACACTGTCATATTCTAAAAACATAACTGTGATCTTATACTTTCTCCATTCAAAACCTACAGGGAAGAAGGAAGGAACTTGAGAGTTGGCTCAGCTGTTAACATTTTGCTGCTCTTCCAGACAACCCCATTTGGGGCCTAGCACCCACACCAGGTGGCTCCTAATCACCTGTAACTACATTTCCAAAAGATCTGACTCCCTCTTCTGGCCTCAACGGTTACGTGTGGTACACTTAAATGTGCAGACAAAACATTCAACACACAAAATAAATACATCTTAAAAAATACTGGGCCAGGCGGTGGTGGCGCACGCCTTTAATGCCAGCACTTGGGAGGCAGAGGCAGGCGGATTTCTGAGTTCGAGGCCAGCCTGGTCTACAGAGTGAGTTCCAGGACAGCCAGGGCTACACAGAGAAACCCTGTCTCGAAAAACAAAAGACAAAAAACAAAAAAAAAAAAACCAAAAAAAACCAAAAACTGGACTAGTTAAGAATACTGGCTGCTCTTCTACAGGACCCAGGTTAGAACCGGATGATCCACACAGTCGAGTTTAACTCCAGTCTTGGAAGGATCTGACGCTCTCTTCTGACCTCCAAAGACACTGCATGCACATGATGCACAGACATACATGAAGACAAAAAGACCCATTCACAAAAAATGATTAACACTTTTTAATAATAATAAAAACCAGGGACTTCTCATCAACCTCTTAATCCATGGCTTACCAGTGGGAGCCAGGTCTTTGGAGGTAAAGGACATGTCTACAAAATACAGCACAGCAAGTGTGTTCTGGCTATGCTGAGATTATTTTTCTAAGACAGGGTTTTGTGTGTGTGTGTGTGTGTGTGTGTGTGTGTGTGTGTGTGTAGCCCTGGCTGTCCTGGAACTCCCTATGTAGACCTGGTTGGCTTTGAACTCATGGGGATCCACTTACCTCTGCCTCTCGAGTGCTAGGGTTAAAGGTGTGTGCCACCACTGCCCAGCTGCTGAGATTTTTGATAGAATGAAATGTAGCATATTTGGGAGAGAGAGGAACTAGCAGAGGATAAAAGAGGAACTAGAACATAACACAGACAGATCAGGAGTAAGCTGAGACAGGCTTAGAGAAATCGGGTCTCTAGAGAGTCTCAGATAAGCAAAATCACCACTGGAAACACAAAGAATACCTACTGCCTTGTGTTGCTGGCATTTTCAAATCTAGTGTGTTTTAAAAGATTGATTTTTCTATCTGTCTCTGTGAGTGTATGCACACATGTATTTGCTGTTTACATAAGTTAGAAGGGTGTCCTCCTCTATCCTGTTCCACCTCGCCCTTTGAGGCAAGGTCTCTCCTGAGACTGGGGCTTGCACTCTCAACACTAGGATGGACATGCATGATCATTCTAGCTAAAAAAAAAATAAGTAGAGTACAACTGAAGAAAACACCTAAAATCACCTCTAGTCCACATGCACACAAGCACATACAAACACATACACACACACACACACACACACACACACTATTTGAATAAGCCAGCTCAACTGGACATAGTAGCACACATATAACTCAACACCTGGGAGGAAGAGATAGGAAGCTGAGGAATTCAAGGCCATCCTCAGCTTATAAGTGAGTTTTAGGCCAGATGGAGCCATATGAGACCTTATCTCCCCCCTCCAAAAAGAATCAAAATAAAGCCTGGCATGGTGTCACACACATCTGTGATTCTGGCAATGGGAAGTAGAGGCGAGAGAGCCAGGAGTCCAAGGTTGTCTTTGGCTACACAGTTAATCCGAGGCAAGCATGAGCCACACAAGGCTCTGCCTCAAATAAACAAACAAAATAAATGAGGAAATAAATGTAACACAGCACATAAATGACATTAGTAATAAAAGTCACATATTCACAATAGATGCAAAAGTGACCTTTGACAATTTTCAATAAAAATCCCTGAAGAAAATCCGAATAGAAGCCGGGCGGTGGTGGCACATGCCTTTGATCCCAGCACTTGGGAGGCAGAGGCAGGCGGATTTCTGAGTTCGAGGCCAGCCTGGTCTACAGAGTGACCAGTAGCCAGGGCTACACAGAGAAACCCTGTCTCGAAAAACCAAAAAAAAAAAAAAAATCCGAATAGAAGTTCAGCATAATATAGCTATAGTGGACATATATAGCCAAGACTATACAAAATGGGGGCTGGGGACTAAAAGCATGCCATCTAAAACCAAGAATGACACAGAGGTGTTTCCACTCTTCACTTATTCCATATAGCACCTCCTGTTAGTTAAAGCAGTGCCACAAAAGGAAGAAACGGGACACCAACAAGGGAAGCAGAAGTAAAATGTCCCTATTTGTAGACTACATGGTCTTATACTTAAAAGATCCTAAGGAGTCATTTTTGCTATTAGATTTAATAGACATTTCAGCAAAGTAGCTAGCAGGATGAAAAATTAACATACAAAAGTCCATGGCTTGGGCCAGTAAAATGGTTCATCTGGTAAGGTGCCTGTTACCAAGTCTGACAATCTGAGATAAATCTCTGGACCCCTCATGTTGGGAGGAAAGAACCTATTTCTATAGTTTGTCCCCTGCACTTCCTCACACACAAATTTTAAATGTAATATCTTTTAATTAATAGGGCTAGAGTGTAGCTCAGTTGGTAGAGTGCTTGCCTGTCATACACAAAGCTCTGGTTGGATTCCATCCCCAGCACTACATAAACTGTGTGCTAATTCCAGCACTCAGGAGTTAGAGGCAGGAGAATCAGAAGTTTATGGTCATTCTCAGATGGAGGGCAGCACTGGATACATAAGATCCTGTGTCAAGAAAAAATTAAAAATTAATAGCTGGCGTGGTGTCACACACTGTAGTCTCAGCATTTGGGAAGCCTAGATCATCTGAGCCCAGGAGTTTCAGACCAGTCTGAGTCAAACAATAAGATTTTCATTTGAAAGTAACTTTTAAACGAAACAGGAATGATGTGTGCACACACACTTATAGAGCCCTAGAACTCAGGTCACACTGAGGAGCCTAGGGAGATCCTGCCTCTTTAAAATGCAAAACAGGACTAAATTAAAAGAAAATGATTTCAAGATTTCAATAGATATCTAAATGGCAATAAATAAATAAATAAATAAATAAATAAATAAATCCAGACATTAAATCAAATCAAAATTGCAATGAGATACTGCTTCATACCCATTAAACTATTAAACTAACTGTATATATTTTAAAATATAAAACAATTCAGTATCTTCCTATAAAAAGAATGGTCAACATTATTTTCTTAATCCAATTTTAGCAGAGCCATGAAAAAACTAGAACCCTCAGGTCGGTGAGATGACTCACTGAGGAATGTTTGCTACAAAATGCTAACTTAAATCCCCTGAAGCCACTCACTGTGGAAGAGGAGAACCAACTCCTGGAAGCTGTCTTCTGACCTCTACAGACACAAATACCACACACAGACACAGACACAGACAGACACAGACACAGACACACACACACACACAGACACAGACACACACAGACACACACACACACACTAGTAATATCTGAGTAAAACAGTTTTAAAAAGAGACTAGAACCCTCACACATGTTGGTGGTGAAGATGTGAAATGATACATTTTACAGAACAGTCTTTCAGTTCCTTAAATAAATTACACAGAGAATTAACATACACCCAAACAAGCACCCTACCAATGGAAGTACCTCCTTAGCCCTCAGATTATCTTGATTGTTCTGTTCCAGCACATGAACAATAGAACCACCAGAAAGGTACAGCATCATTTCTTACTGCTCTCAAGTGGTGGAAGCTCAAATGTCTTCTGGTTTTATAAACATAAAATATGCTTTCAAAAGAGCTAACAATGTCTATATAAGATAAGCAATTGTCCACTATTGAGTTGTACTCCAGCCCTCAATGTGTATTTTCCTTTTTGTTATTTTTGTTTTCCCAGGTAGGTCTACTGCAGTCCAGACTGGCCTTGAACTTGCTATGTAGCTGAGGATGACTTTGAACCGATGATCCTCCTGCCTCCATCTCCAGAATGTTGGGATGCCATGCCTATTTAATACAAGGCTGGAGTTCAAACACGGGGTTTTGTGCTGGCTAGTTTTTGTCAACTCGACACAAACCTAAGCATACCTGGGAAGAGGGAATCTCAGTTGAAGAGTTGCCTCCATCAGATTGGCTTGCAGGTAAGTCTGTGGGGGAATTCTCTTTATTGCTGATTGTATTGGTGGAGGGGTGGGGGAAGTCCACCGTGCTCAGTCCTATCTGTGAGCAGATGGGCTTGGGCTACATAACAAAAGTAGAGCTGAGCAAGCCAGAGGAAAACAGCTCGTAAGCACCTTTCCTTGGTGGTCTCTGCTTGTTTGTGCTTCAGGCCCTTGCGTTCTGGCCCTGATTTTCTTCAGTACTAGACCATGACCTTTACCTGAAGTAAACCCTTTCCTCCCTAAGTTGCTTTTTGGTCATAGTGTTTATTACAGCAACAGAAACGGAATAAAGACAAAAATTGGCTCTAGAGACTGAGATGTAGCTGTGACGGACCCGACCATGATGTTTTGGAGGAAGATTGTGGATGGATTTTTGGAGTTTGGGGCTGGAAAATCCATTAAGTGCTCAGAGCTTTGTTGAATGTTCTGTGGGAGCTTGAAAGATAAGAATGTTGAGAGAAAAGCAGATGATGGGGACCTGCTTTGTGAAATTTCAGAGGGAAGTTTGAGTCTCCCTCAAAGACTTTATCAGGGATGCTCATGTGATATATTTCATTAGGAATCTGTAGAAACAGCTGGGCAATGGTGGTGCAAATCTACAATCCCAGCACTCTGGTGACATAGGCAGATGGGTCTCTGTGAGTTCTAGGCCAGCTAGGGCTACATAGACTTGGACTGTGTCTTGGGAGAAACGGGTAGAAATGAAACCTTTGCCTTAATGGGACAATAGACACTAGTTAGCTGGGGCTGGAAAATCTGTGACTAACAAAAGATAAGCATCACTGAGGTAAAATCTGGAAAATAGTTCCTCAGGGTAACACAGAAGTTCTAGTCTAGGCAGGAACTAAGCTTGCAGTCAAACTTGCAAATAATGTGTATGAGTTTCCCACATGAAACTCACTTTGAAAGCTTGAGGTAGTGATGGAGAGCAGCTGAGGCTTGGTACTGTGAGACAGGATCCAAATCTCAATGAAAGAGGCCAGGAGAGGCCACTGGTAAAGGTGCATCCTCAGTTGAAGTGGAAGCTCCTGGATTGGAGGGGTCATGGAGAGAAGGTGGAGCTTGACACCATGTCAGAGTCCCTGAAGAGACCAGGGAAGGCAGTTGTTGAAGTGGGTGGGATGACCCCCAAAGATAGCAGTAGGCATGGAGTGTAGTGAGTCTTAGCCTACTAGATGAGCCGTGTGTGCTGGGGGTGTCAGCTGAAGAAGTGGGGCTGCCCAAGACCTTTGAAGCCCAGAAAATCTTGAGTTGAGTCCCAGATGTTAGACACTAACCGTTGGATTTGGGGTTTGTTTTGATCTGATTGTGCCCAGTTTTCCCTCTTGGAATAAAAAAAAAACATTTAACTTTTTGCTTTATTGAAAGTTAGCTAAGCAAACAAGAGAAAAGCAAGCAAAAAGCACATTTCTTTCATGGTCTCTGCTTCAGGTTTGTGCCTTGTACTCATGGTCTGATTTCCCTCAGTAATGACCGGTGGGCTCAATTAAACCCTTCCCCCCCCTCCAAGTTGCTTGTGGGTGGTATTTTGTTATAGCAACAGAGAAACAAACTAGACTGCTTATTTAAAGTTTTCTCATTGGCCCAATCCTCAACTAGAGTCTGATTTAGAGGTCCACCCACTCGTGCATTGCATTTAAACAATGTGACTCTCGGCCATCTTTAAGTTAGAATAGGTCTTCAGTCTTTCATTATTATTCATGATATTCACAATTTTACACTTTATTAACTCTTGTGTCTTTGAGACAGTGTTACCTTGAGCTTTCAGCTCTCCTGCCTCTATCTCCCAAGTGCCGTGATTACAGGCAGCACCACCGTACCCCAATACTTGCCCAGTGTCAGAACACCCTATTGCTGTTTGTCTCACGATTTTGTGTGATTAGATTGAGATTTTGTTTTGATGGAGGAGCAGTCAATGAAACTACCTGAGTGTGGTTGTTTTTGAAGAGCTACTAATGCACAACCACATCCAGGTAACAGACATTGTATTTCTGTTTGTCATTTGACAAAATGAGACTTTGTCATTTCGTTTACCATTGTTAGGTAGCATTTTACTATAAGATACTCTCCTCCACTCTCAGGTTTCATGTGGCCCATGCTGGCTTCAAATGCACTACATAGCCAAGGATGACCTCCAACGCTTGGCCCTCCGCCTCTATCTTCAAAGTGCTAGGGTTACAGATGTGTCTGTCGAGCCATGCCTCTCTATGGCCTCTATGGCACGTGTCTCTATCAACACATGTTTATATGTTGTCATCATATAAATATGTGGATCCTTCTTTTATTTACTAGGTTATAATCTATCACTCTCACTATCGCTGCATGTTTTTTATTACTTAACTTGCCCCAGTGTTAAGTAGTGAGAAATTCTTCAAGCTGCCTTCTGTATCCTTTTGATATCTCTCTCTCCCTCCCTCCTTCCCACCCTCCGTCCCTCCTTCTCTCCCTCTTTTCTTTCTTATATAAGTTCTCCAAGGTTCATCTTGTACTTTTGCTACCTATTTCTGGAAGTTGGCCTCAGCCATTTCTCCCAAGAACATCCTGTATGGTAGGGAATGGATATTTAGAAACCAAGATCTGGGTACCAGATATGTTCACTGCTATTGGGGTATAATTGCTTCTAGGCCCTGTTAATAAACAAAGCTAAGGGGGTTGAAATAGCAATTTAGTTAACTGTGTTTAATCATGGATTCATTACTAGCACTTCTACTTCTAAGGCCCTTAGAGTTCTTTCTTTCTTTGTATCTCTCCTTTCCCACAGTGACAACCCTGCCTCCCAACATCATTGTCTTTCTTCATCCACTCAGTGCTGTAACACGCAAAATAGTTTCAGAATTGCTGCATTGATTCCATTACCAAAATAGCCCACTAAATAGGGTTCAAGATTTGTTTGGCAGCTTTGCTTTGTTTTTTTTTTTTGTTGTTTTGTTTTGTTTTTTGTTTTTTGTTTTTTCGAGGCAGGGTTTCTCTGTGTAGCCCTGGCTGTCCTGGAACTCACTCTGTAGACCAGGCTGGCCTCGAACTCTCAAACTCAGAAATCCGCCTGCCTCTGCCTCCCAAGTGCTGGGATTAAAGGCGTGCGCCACCACCGCCCGGCTGGTAGGATTTGTTTTGACCCAAGGTTTCAGGGTTTCTGTTCACTGTGGATTGGACAGTGTGGTGGAGCAAGCAGTTCACACCATAGTGTGACACACACAGAGAAAGTGCCTGTTAATATGAGGTTCTTACTTAGCCCCTCCCCTGAATGAACCTACTCCTCAATGACCCTGTTCTTACCTCCTTGGTTCCCTTGTGCTGACTGTTCAGATTTTCCTGAAACACTCTCCATCCTTGTCTCTCATAACAGCTGCCTCTCAGTTTCCCTTTTTTTTTTTTTCTTTTGTTTTTTTTTTGAGACAAGGTTTCTCTGTGTAGCCCTGGCTGTCCTGGAATTCACTCTGTAGACCAGGCTGGCCTCGAACTCAGAAATCCGCCTGCCTCTGCCTCCCAAGTGCTAGGATTAAAGGTATGCGCCACCACTGTGGACCACCACGGTCAGGCTCAGTTTTCCTTTTCTCACAGTCACTTCTTAGTCACTTTTCTAATCCCCTACCCTAAAATTTGCAATTCCTCTGGCCTCCTCAGGGCTTCCTTCCCTTCCCTCTGGGTCCTCTCTTCCTGCATGGTCTACACTACCTCTGTTTTTAAATGCTGATTTGTTAGTGACTTCAAAATTCATCCCTGCCAGCGGTGGTGGCACACGCCTTTAATCCCAGCACTTGGGAGGCAGAGGCAGGCAGATTTCTGAGTTGACACCAGCCTGGTCTACAGAGTGAATTCCAGGACAGGCAAGGCTACACAGAGAAACTCTGTCTCAAAAAACCAAAAACTAAACAAAACAAAAAACAAACAAACAAACAAACAAAAACCACAAAAAAAAATTCATCCCTTTATCAGACTTTGCTGGTTTCAAAACTTAGAACCAATGAGTGCTGACACGTACGTGTACTTCTCATGGACTCTCAAGTTCACATGCCTATTTCTGTGGCAGACCTGCTCGTCTCAGGATCCCTCCTTGAAGTAAATGTCAGTTATTTCCCTCCGTGCTTAGCCAGAACCCTGTAAGTTGTTCTTTATTCCTCCATTTTCCTCAACTACAATACCCAACCTACCTGCACACATCACCTAATCATCACCAAGTCATGTCCAATCAGACACTCCTGACTGGTCCCACTTCACTCAGAATACTCTTCCCTGTACACCTGGCCTCCCTCAGGCACTCACTCCTCCTTTCCCTTTCCCACACACTCATTCTCTGTGTAATGCCTACAATGATTTTTAAAAAGTAGCATGAACTTAACCAGCTCGGAGGCATAGGCCTGTATTCCCAGCACTCAGAGAGGGCTGAGGCAGGATTCAATGTGAGGGCAGCCTTAGCCACAAAACAAGACTCTGTAACAACAATAATAATACAGGAGGCACAGGCAGGTGAATCGCTGAGCTTGAGGCCAGCCTGGTCTACAGAGCAAGTTCCAGGACAGCCAGGGCTACACAGACAGACTCTGTACAAAGAAAGAAAGAAAGAAAGAAAGAAAGAAAGAAAGAAAGAAAGAAAGAAAGAAAGAAAGAAAGAAAGAAAGAG
>NW_021604579.1:9700481-9702120 GCF_004785775.1 Grammomys surdaster
TTTTTTTGATTTCGCACAACTCCATGAAGTAAAATTCAAATGTACCTCAATTGTAGAGCACAGAAAGATTAAGAAATTATTCAAGGTCTCACATTTGGTAAACAGTGGAACTTAGAACTTGGCTTTTTACCCAGAGTGAGTTCTTGGCCTTTAAATACTTGATATTATTATATATGTGTGTACATGATGTGGGGTGGACTCTGCTATAGCGTGTGTATGTATCTGTCTGTCCCTCCTAGCTGCTTTTCTGCCAATAGCTGCTACATGCTCTCTCTCTTTCTCTCTTTTTCTCTTTCTCTGTCTCTCTTTCTCTCCTTCTCTCTCTTTCTCAAATACCCTTCTCCCTGCTCATCATGCCACTGGTTCCATTTTGTCCTTCAGACCTCACTTTAGTTTATATTCAGAGAGGCCTTCCCTCCTTTGGTAGTTCTTTTTAAAAATGTTTTTAAACTATTTATTTATTTATTTATTTATTTATTTATTTATTTGGCAGAGGGCACTCAAGTGCCACAGTTATGAGTCTGGCCATAGAGGACAACTTTTCAGGAGTTGGTTCTCTCCTTCCGAAACCTTGCAGGTTCTGAGGATGAAACTCAAAACTCAGGTCATCCAGCTGGGTGACAAGTACCTTTACCGGCTTAGCCGGCTCACCAGCCTTCCCTTGCTATTTTTTAATTAGGTCCCCTCCTAAGTAGGTTGTCTCAGTCCTGTGTTTATTTTCTTCTTAGCCCTTAGCAATTTACAATGATTTGTTTGTGTATTTGTTTTGTTTCTCTTCCCCCACCAAAATTAAGTGATAGGAGACACTGTGTCTGAGTCACTCTTAAGTGCGCAGAGGCCGACAGCATTTGCTGTTACAGAAGGAACTCTAGCATCGTTGGATAAACACACACTGTCTTTTCCACTTTGTAGCTTCTGTTTACTCACAATTTCTGAACTCGGGCCACTTTAGTCTGTCATAGCCTAGATTCTATCTATATCCTTACCCAAGCTCTCAGTCCCTATTAGCCATGGTTTTTATTGCTGCTAATGACCTCAGTCATTTCATGTTTCTGATTCAGATTACTGAGAGAGAAATATTGATTTGTCCAACTCATTTTCAAGAAGCCAGGATGCATTTGTAGGTCATTGGCAAACCCATGGGGGTACTTGCCTGTGGATCAGACTCCCAGTCTAAGCAGCTATGTTCTGGGAGTCATCTGCAGAGCACTGCTTTTCACAAGAATGAGGAGTTTGTAGGCATAGGGACTAATATTTGAGCATTAGATGTAGCAGCAACGACTTAATAACCAGGCCTCTCCTAAGGCCTGTGTTCCCAAAAGCTGAACTGTGAAGCAGAACTCAGTCCATCTCTGAGTCCATTACATTCTCTGGAAGAATAGTAAACACAAAGTGTAGCCCCACACATTTATACAGTATTTCTAAAGTACAGAACGGACACTAACATCTGCATGTATCCCTCCAACAACCACGGGAGGTAAAGAACATCATTTCCATTAAGCAGATGCAAGAACATTAACTCAGAATTAATAATAGCACATTCCTGTAATCCCAAGATTAGGCTCAAGCGCTCTCTCTCTCTCTCTCTCTCTCTCTCTCTCTCTCTCTCTCACACACACACACACACACACACACACAC
>NW_021604579.1:9707120-9758012 GCF_004785775.1 Grammomys surdaster
AGATAGACCACAGAGGCAGGGATGGGGGCATGGTGACATACAGTTAGTCTCAGCAAAGGCAGGTGGATCTCTGTGAGTTCCAAGCCAGGTTGGTCTACATTTTGAATTCCAGGCCAGGCAGGGCTGTAAAGAGAAATGCTGTCAATAAATAAATAAATAAATGCCAGATAGGAAGTGTGAAGAGGAAACTCCTAAGGTGATAACTGAAGGAAACCACGGGGGAACCAGCTGAACAGGGGAGTCCTCTGTAGAGAAATAGATAAGCAGATTGTTCTGACTGGCTTTGAAGGTAAAGGTGAAGAAGAGATCAAGATTCTTGCTGGGAGACTCAGAGAGAAGCAGATATCTGCTGAGTTTGCTGAAATGTTGTTAAAAAAACAAAAAACAAAACAAAAAAAAAACCTGAAAAGACAATCGGTGACTTGGAAGGTAGGCTGAACTGCACAGAAGGGGAGCACTTGTGTACACAAAGGATGATGGGCCAGGTTTCACGTATGGGGTACAGAGCTCTATTGCCTGCCTGCCGCTCCTCCCTCTTGAGTCTGACTCTTCCTGATACCTGCCAGAAGCTGACTTTAAAAGAGAGGGGTGAGGGGCTGGAGAGATGGCTTAGTGGTTAAGAGCGCTGACTGCACTTCCAGAGGTCCTGAGTTCAAATCCCAGCAACCACATGGTGGCTCACAACCATCTGTAATGAGATCTGATACCCTCTTCTGGTGTGTCTGAAGACAGCTACAGTGTATTCATATATAATTGAATAAATCTTTAAAAAAAAGACAGAAGCTGACTTTAAGAGGGGGGGGTGAGCTTGGGCGGCTGCTTTCTCGCTTGCCATTTCCTCTGTCCTCTGCCCCTTGTGGCTTTCTCGCCCGATTGCTTCTGCTTTTTCCCAGAGAAGCCAGCTGGGCTAGAGGCTGAGTACTTTGGGGAAGCATTTAGAGAATGCAGTCACAATACAAAATGTCTTTTTAAAGCATGGCATAGGGCTGGAGAGATGGTTGAGCAGCTCTGAGTGCTGATGACCCTAGTCCAATTCCCAGCACTCACATGGCAGCTCACAACAATCTGTACCTCCAGTTCCAAGGGATCTGATATCCTTACTGGGCTCTGCCTGCACCAGGCACACAAGTAGTGGGCAAACATCCATGCATGGAAAATACCTATATACATAAAATAAAACGTTTACATTTAACTTAAAAAGCATTCCATGACATACACATTTTGCAACGGCTTTGTTGTCATTGTTTTATTTTAATTTACTGCTTGCTTTACAGCTTAGAAGCAGCAATATAATTATTTCTTCTTCTTAGAAGATGTCTTTTCAGCCTAATGCATGCTGTCTTCTCCACAGAGGAAGAAGACAGGTATGGGCCTGCTTTACTGACAACCAAAGAGAGCCCAGGTAGAGACTCTATCTTGGGAAACCTCAATTCTCTGTACAAGGCTGGGTCAAACAGAAAAGGGAATTCTAGGAAGTGTTAGCCCAGAACAAAACAAATATTGCACTGTTAAGGTCCTAGCTTTAGGTATCTTTGGACAACCTTTTTGTTTGTTTGTTTGTTTTTTCGAGACAGGGTTTCTCTGTATAGTCCTGGCTGTCCTGGAACTCATTCTGTAGTCCAGGCTGGCCTCGAACTCAGAAATCTGCCCACCTCTGCCTCCCAAGTGCTGGGATTAAAAGTGTGTGCCACCACTGCCCGGCATCTTTGGACAACCTTATTGTTTACTTTATTCATTAGAAGTAACCAAATAAGGATAATGAGACTTCTGAGACTCACCCTTAGTTCTCCCAGTGCTAGGGTCCTGTGGACATTACGTACACACTCTGTCACTCATCCACAGCTCTGAGAGCAAGTTTCATGTGTCTCCCATTTCTCACTGCTTGCAGAAAGTGTCATGTGCTCTTTAATGCTGAGAGGACCATTGCGTGCTCTCCTGACTTCTATAGTGGAAGAGAAAATGGTTTGTGCCACAGAATTAGCTGCATTAAGCCCATCTCATCACCCTTATCTGGGTCTGGGCTGAGATCTCAAAAGTGACGTCTCAGTGCGCTTGGTATCAGGCAGTGCCAGAGAGATCTTAAACAACTCATGTATAATATTTTAAAACAATATTATTTTGAAACTCCCTTTTGTGGGTTGGTGTTCCATCCCCCTGGCTATGAAAACTCTCTACAGTCTGTGGGCTGGCAGGTGCTAATCTTTCCAAGTTTCTTCCACTCCCAACTGCCACTTAAAATTGTTTTTTTTTTTAATATTTATTAATTCTTATGTATGTACACTGCATGTGTGTGAAAGACAGTTTGCAAGAGTTGGTTCTTTCTACCATGTGAAACTCAGAGATGAAACTCATGTTTTGATGGTTAGCTCCCTTACCCATCTTACTGTCTCCTAATCTAGAATATTCTAAAAATCCCCAAACCCACCATTAGGAGCAGAGCAGTTTTTGCATGCATGCAATTCCAGCACTCAGGCTGAGGTATGAGGAAATTCAAAGGCAACCTATGTTTCATAGTAAATTCTCTGCCAGTCAGTGCAGCAGGGTGAGACCGTGGGAACCTGTCTCAAACGGGGAGCAAGGTGCTCAGGTATACACGTATACAAATGTCAAAGAATGAATAAAAGATATCCCTTTAAAAAGTAAACATTTAATTTTTCTAAGAAACAAAACAAGCTGACTAGGGCCCAGCTTCCAGGGAGGAAAGGAGAACTTCCTGTCACTCTCACTGATCTAATGACTCCACTTCCTGTTATCCAGTCTCCTTGTTCTTTAACTGTAAATCTGTTCCACATGTTCCCGCATTCTTCAATACCTGGCTCAAAAGTTACTCTCTTTGTGAAGTTGTCTCTGAAACCTGCAGGCATAGGCAGAGTGAGTTGGTTGTTTTGTTGTTTATTTGTTTTTTGAGACAGGGTCTTAGTCCAGGTTGGCCTTGAGGTTACTATGTAGTTGAAGATAGGAGTTCATTCTTTCCAACAGATATTTAGTGAGCACCTTGATTTGTGTTTGTAACCCTATAGTTTATTCGTTCCTTAAATGTTGGATTTAAAGAAAACAAAAAACTAACCCAAAAGGACATAAGGACATTTCTTCCATATAACAGGTCACCTACTGTCTATAATCCATAGTAATAGATATTCATTCAAATAGCCTGGTGCAGTAGAAGACTAAGCTTTTCAGCCAGATGAGTTTGAGGTCAGATCCTGGCCCACGCCTTACTGACTGACCCTGAACAAGTTTCTGTGTCTGTAACATGAAGATAGCAATGAGCTCTGCAGTGTAGGATTGAATAGATGCATTGTAGGCACACTGCAAATTTGTGGGAAAATGGTTTCTAATCTATAAAGAACTACAAGAAGGCAAGAGATAATGATGCTATGAGCCGGTAGAACAAAAAAAGATAGAAATGAGACAAGCAAACTTGCAAACAAGTAACTGTTGTTTAAACGTTAGGGCAAGAGCAGCAGGCAAACAAAGTGACTTTCATGAAGTGTTTTTCCAAACCTTTAAAGGATGTTCTGATTTTGGCTTTGGGTGCTCAATACATTCAAAAGAGGAAACATTGGGTATAACTGTTTGCACTGCTCAGGAAATACTAAGAAATGCATATATTGCCGGGCGGTGATGGCACACGCCTTTAATCCCAGCACTTGGGAGGCAGAGGCAGGCGGATTTCTGAGTTCAAGACCAGCCTGGTCTACAGAGTGAGTTCCAGGACAGCCAGGACTACACAGAGAAACCCTGTCTCGAAAAAAACAAAAACAGAACAAACAAACAAACAAACAAACAAAAGCATATATTTAAACAAAAGAAAAATCCCAGTTGAAAGTAAGAACCAAGTTTATATAGAAGCTTATTTACCAACAATTAATTTCATAAACATCATAATAATGATAGTAGTTTTAACTACTACATTTTTTTTTACAATATATTTACTTTGGGCACTTTACACACATTATTACCTCATTCAGTCCCTACAACTACCTCATGAGATAAAATTATCATTCCCTTTCTACCAATAAGCACATAGAGCAGGGAAGGGGAATAGAAATATAAATCCAAAGTTTATCTAAAATGAGTGAGTCGTTTTACTTCCCATAATTTGCTAAGCTTGTGACCATTTCTCTTTCTAAGAAGTCTCTTGCTTCTTCCATACCCATTGTCTCTGTAGTTACAGTTCATCCTTCTGATCAAAATGGGCTTCCTTTTGATCCAGAGATGCTCTCGCGGCACTACCTTCCTGCTTGGGCCTTTCCTCTGCTTCCTCCTCAGCGTCCTCTTCATTGTCCTCCTCGTCCTCCTCATCTAGTCCCCAGATGTCCTCTTGCCTGGCTCGCTGCTTTTCCCTCTTCTTCTTGGCCTCCTCTGCCTCCTTCTGTTTCTCCATTTCCTCATACAGTTCTCTCCACTGCTGCTCCACATCCTGTTTAAAATGTGGAATTTCAAAGTTTCACAGATGATATAAACAGAAAGCCCATTTTAGAAACATCTCTTGTCTTCTCATTGGCTTAAGGATTTCTAGGATGGTGTTTATTTACATATAAATTTCAGTACCTCTGGGCTGGAGAGAAATCTGTGTCTGGGTGTTGATGTAAATAAAATAGATTCAAAACTAGGCATACTGTTGTACACCCATAATCCTAGCACCTGGAAGGTGCAGACAGGATCAGGAGTTCAAAGTTATCCTCTGCTAGACAAAGAATTTAAGGGCTACCTAAGGCCTTATCTCAAAATGAAATAAAAACTAAAGTAAAATAAGTTTAAAAATATAAAGTGGGCTGGCAAGTTGACTAAGGTAAAAGTGCTTGACACCAAGCCCAAAGAGCTGAGTTTGATCCCTGGGACTCACATTGTAGAAGGAGAGAACCAACTGCACAAGTTGTCCTCTGACCTCTATTACTGTGGCATGTGCATGCACTCATACTTAATAATATGTAACATTATAAAAAATATCATAAGTAAATGTAATAAAAATGTTAAGAATCAAATTATTTTAAAAATTAAATAAAATACTAAAATTAATTCATCTATTACTAGGTACCTATGTCACTGCCCATCATAGGCTAAACAAAACTTGTGTGTTATTTGTATTCCTCACAATGATGCATAAGGTCACACATCCCACCTTCTATATGAGGAATCTAATATTTGCAATTCTAATTTATTCATTTGTTTATTTCATTCTGGAGACTGAGTTTTGCTATATAGTCCAGAATGGCTTTGAATGTTTTCTTTTTTTTTTCTTTTAATTTTTCTGAGACAAGGTCTCTCTATGGAGCCCCAGCTGTTCTGGAACTCAACATGTAGACCAAGCTGGGCTCAAACTCACAGAGATCCACCTGTTTCTGCCTTTGAAGTGCTGGAATCTAAGATGCACACTGCTGTGCCTGACCCTTGAACTCTTTCTTAATCCTTCTGCCTCTGCCTCATCCTCCCTGTTGGGACTGCAGTGGTGGTCATGCCATCACACTCAGCTCCTATGGATGTTCTACATTTGCTTTCCCCAAACTGAATACAAGCCCTATCAAGATAGGAATGTATCAATTTTAATTTGTTGCCATGTCCCCAGCAATTGCTATGGCAAACAGACTCTTACCAAGTATCTCTCAAGTGAATATATCATTTAATAGCTATCATGTATTGAACACATGCTAGGTGTTAGAAACTTAAATGATAGTGCTACCATTATTCCCAATTCAAAGGTTAATACACAGACTAAGTGCATATAGCTAGTCAAGGATAGAGCCTGGATTTGAACCTAAGCAGTTTACCTAAGAACACTTATGTTCTAACCAATAAATAACAAGAATACAACAGTATTAGAGGGCTGGGGAGTGGCTCAGTAATAGTGAGTATCTAGTGTGAACAAAGCTCTACATCAGTTCTCTAGTATCACAAAATAAGGAAGATAACACTAAAGTAAAACAAGACAAAACTAGACTAAAAAATATTTTTAAGCTGAGCACGGGGTCAGCAAAATAGCCCAGAGGATAAAGGCAAATGCTCCAAGCCTAATAGCTTCAGTTAGATCTATTGGGAGACAGGCCTGGTGCCACAGACCTGTAATCTCAACTACTTAGGCTGAAGACAAAGAGCACATGTTCAAGGCCAGCCTTGGCTTGGCTACAGAGTGAGTTGAAGGTCAGTCTGGGTAACTTTGTGAAACCCTGTCTTAAAATAAAAAGTAAAAAGAGTTCTAGCATACAGCAAAACGCTTGTCTAGCATACGTGTCCCTAGAGATACATATAGCTTCTATGTGGGCTCTGAGAATTCGAACTCTGATCCTTAAGCCTGCACAGCAATTGTTTTATCAATGGAGCCATTTCTGCAGCTCAGTGCAGGCAGGGGCAAGGTTGTGGGTTTTGGTTTTAATCTCTGTGTCTGTGCTTTGCTGGTACCTAAGTTTCCTGCTGAACTATTAAACACTGTCTATAAACCTACTTGAATTGACCTTCCTGCAGGGATAGGACATCTGGATGCAGAATGCCCCATCCCATTTCCCATGAAGCCCAATATCTCAAATATCACTCCACACATAAAATGGTTGTGGAAAGGGAGGAGCTGGTAAACAGCACTGCCACTTCCTCTGATGTCCAAATTGACTGAAGTGGGCTGAGTGGCTTCCTCTAATGGCACACTGAGAAGGCAGTGTGGCACACAAAAGGAGCGTGGATTCTGGGTTCAGGCTGCAACTCAATTCAAAGGCTGGGTGCGACCATGGGCGGTTTAGCTTCTGACTCTCAGTTTTCATTGAGAAATGGAATAGTATCTCTATTGCAAGGTCGCGTTAAGGGTCAAGTGAGATGCTTTTTGCAAAGTGCTCAGGTTAACAAATACAGAGTTGAAGAAGGTGTCCAGTGAATGTGAGTTCTCTGTTTCTCAAGGCCAAGTGACCAGAATTGGGACAATCACTGTGAGTCTTGATTTTGCAAATGGCAGAATCAGACATCTAGAATTCATGATGAAGGAACATCTCACCTTTCTTAATCCCCAGGTCATATTTCCAACCTCTTCAGCAAACTCTTCATCATTTGTCAGAAGGAAATTGTCAAAGATGCTGCCTGATTTCACCTGTTGAAATGAAAAGTATGTGGTTATTACAGCTAGGTTCCTAGGGAGGCAGAGAGATGGCTCAATGGGTAAGGGTAATTGCCGCACAAGCACAGGACCTGAGTTGGGATCTCTAGCACTGGTGGAAAATGTGTATGGCTATGAGAGTGCCTTATAAACCCCAATACTGTCAGGGGCAGAGACAGGAGGATCACTGGGGCTTGCTGGATCACCTAGCTCCAGGTTCATGAGAGGCCCTGTCTTAAGAGAATGATGCAGAGAGTGATAGAACAGGGCACTTGATGTTCTCCTCTGGCCATGGGTATATGCATATATACCTGTAAATCACACACACTCACACACACACACACACACACACACCCCAAAAGGTTTTACCTTATTTATTTGGATATTTGTGTGCCTGTGTCAGTTTATGTTCACCACATGTGTGAAGGAGAGGGTATTGAATCCCCTGGAAGTAGAGTTACAAAATATTATGAACCACCATATGGATGTTATTAACAGAAAGAACCAGGGTCCTTTGCAAGAGCAGTGAATGTTGATAACGGCCGAGTCATCTCTACACCCCCTTTCTCTATGTTCTTTCTTTCTTTCTCCCCCCCCCCCCCCCGCTTTGGTTTTTTGAGACAGGGTTTCTCTGTGTAGCCCTGGCTGTCCTGGAGCTCACTCTGTAGACCAGACCTCAAACTCAGAAATCCGCCTGTCTCTGCCTCTCAAGTGCTGGGATTAAAGGCATGTGCCACCACTGCCCGGCTTCTGTTTTCTTTAAGTATGCTGTGAAGCCATGTCTGGTGGTGTATGCTTACAATCCCAGCATATCGGGGATACCATACACCAGAGGCTAACTTCAAACTCTTTATGTAGTAGTACATTAAACTTTGTCTCAAAAAAGAATCAAAATTTTAGTATTTGTGTCTAAAAGATTAAACCTATGCTTTATAATAGTCTGTGTTTATTTCATGACAAAGGAATACAATAGAAAGTGTGGCAGGAATTTCTCTCTCCAATCTATTTAAATATTAGTGCAGGCCTGTGATTGAACAGGGAAAAGGGAGGCAGAGCTAGGAGTTGCGGGGGGGGGGGGGGAGGAAGAGAAGGAGCAGGAGAGAGGTTAGAGGTGGTTCAAACAGGATAGCAATAGGGCAAGATGTAGCTACTATTTTCTCCTGGTTTATGGTGAATCTGCCAGGATTCACCACTGGAGGATTTAGATTTTATATGGCTTACAAGATTAGCATTCTAGTTGTTTTGCCCAGAGACTGAGTTGCCATTGTTTCTAAACTAAGTTTGTGTGGTGTTTTTCTTCTTGCAGCAACTCAACTGGATTCAAGAGAGAAAGGTACAGTGGCAAAGCGTGGGTTTGCCTGGTGTGCACCACAAAGGTCATGGGGGATTTGAAGCACAGGGCTAGCATGGTAGTGACCCTCCAGTGGGAACTTAGAGAGCTGGGTGGAGAAACTTTGGAGCTCAGGTGCCATGTGGCCCTCCAGTGCTGGGAATAGAGTGACCAGCCACTGTGGGGGCCTAGCAAGGGACAAAGGTGGCACAACCACACCAGGGCAGAGAGTTGGCAGCAGTATCGCCATTCATTTTTTTTACTACTTCCTGCAACAAGAAAGGAGCACAAGACACAGACTTGAACAGACCAGCTCAGCTACATTCTAGTTTTATGATAGTAAGCAAGTTACTCAACCCTCCGAGTTACTCTCATAAGTAAATCAAGGAAGCCAGGTATGATGGTTAATGCCTGTAATCCTAGGATTGGGGGGTGTGGATTAAAATAGAAGGACAAGGAAATCAGGGTCTGCTTTAACTACACAGAGAGCTTGATATCAACCAGGCTACTAAGACCTGTCTATAATGATGATGATGGTAATGATGAGGGGTATGGTACACATCCTTTGATACCAACACTCAAGAGGCAGAGGCAGGTAGCAAGTGGGACTCTGTGAGGCTGAGGCCAGCTTGGTCTACATAGTGAGTTCCAGGCCAGCCAAGGTGACAGGGAAAAACTATCTCAAAACAGTAATAAATACTAATACTAATACTACTACTACTACTAATAATAATAATAATAAATCATGGGAAATAGTAACTCTCTCTATAGTAGTGTCATGAAAATTAGAACTTCTGTATCTAAAGCACAGTGCCTAATGAATATCATTCAATAGATGATGATGATTATAAGTTTTCAGTTTCTGGATGTTTCAAGGAACCAAAAGGCTGCCAATCTGTGATTTTTTTTTATTAATTTTGCCAATATGTTGGCCAAATCACTATTAAGCTAGGCATGGTGATGCATATTTTTAATCCCAGAATTTGGGAGGTGGGGACAGGTTAATTTTGGTGAGTTTGAGGCCAGTCTTGTCTATATAATGAGTTCCAGGACAGCCAAAGCTACATAATGAGACCCTGTCTCAAAAAATTAAAAACAAATCATTGTTAATTTTACCCAAACAGCTGTGTGGCCAAGAAAATGTTCGAAGTATGAGGGCTTGTGTGCCTCTCCTCTATACTGTATAAAGCTCTGTCTTACTCTTTGTGACCAAGAACCTAGATACATTTTGCATTTTTGTTTTTAATAAGAAAGACTTTTTTTATTTGGCTCCCATTCCACTAACACTGCTTCTGGCAGAAAAACAAATGACAAATGAACACAGGAGAGCAGAATGTTTCGTTTGCTCTAAGTCATGTATTTTTAAGTTGGCTTATAAAATTCACTTTTCAACTGTGAGGTGTTTTCTGACCTTTTGGATTTTTTTTTTCTTTTGAGTTGTCTGCAATTTCACTTAGAAAGCTGCCCTTCTGTTGGCTTGCCCATCTTCTCACATCCCTGTTTTCTTCAGTGACCTCTGTTCCCTCTCTACCTTACTTCAAATTTCTGGATTGTGAGAATGCCAGCCCTGCTTCCTAATCCTTGGTCTTATGCTGATTTTGATCTATTTATCTCCCATCTGTGCTTACAAGTTGTTATCTGAAAAACGCAAATGGGAGGAAACACACTTCCCCTGCTGTATTCTCATAATTAAGAGAAAAGATCATATGAGAAAGAATTGAATTTGATTGTAAAATACAAAGTCTTAAAGATGTTTTCACAAGCTAACTCCTTGGAAATTCTTGTGCTATTCCTCTTGGGTCATAAAGTGGAAAGAGTAGGGCTAGAGGGATGGGAGCAGGTAAAATGCTTATAAGGACCTGAGTTTGGATCTCCAGCATCTATGCAAAATCCGGCTTCAGGGCCCAGGCCTGTAATCCCAATCCAGTGAGACAGAGACAGGAGGACACACTGGACAGCCAGTCTGGAGAAAACAGCAAGATCCAGGCTCAGTGAGAAAACCAGTCTCAAAAAGTAAGATGGACAGAGGGTTGAGGAACAATATCCAGATGCCAGTCTCTAGCCTACACACATCCACTACACTTACAAAAAATTAAAATAAAAAGGAATATAAGTATTTAGCTATGGGTCAATCTACATCCTTGAGCCCTAACTACACTACATCTCATTAGTAAAATAGAAGTAAGGACATGGGCTTAGCCCATGGTACAGCACTTGCCTAACAAGTAAGGTCCTGGGTTTGTTCCCTGCAAGTCCTACCCTCCTTGCCTCACAGGGCTGTGGTCCAGATCACCTGATGTAAGAGTATCAGTGTACTTTGCATTAGACTCATTGCAGTTTGCATTATTGTGTTACTATCCCTTCCAAGATCATATGGAGTCCCAGAGAAAACGAATGTTTGTTCTCTGTAATCTCCTCCCAGCTTCAGCCCTGAACTGACCCCAGAACGCAATCACTTCCAAGTAGGGGGAAAAATACTGCAATGGTTTGGAGGCAACAGAATAGGAAACAGAAAGTGTCAATGACTTAGGTTGGTCACAAGGACAGAGGCAGGATAAAGAAGGCAATTGAAATAGCATAGCATCTCAGCTGGAAAATTCATGGCTAGAGGGAGCAGGTAAAGAATGTTGTCTATCATCCAAATTCAAAACTCACATAGTTGGGATTGATCATAAGATGCCTTCTCTAACTAAACAGAGAAGGGGGAGATGCCAGAAGCCAGGACCCTCGCCCTTACCCTCACCCCCTACCTTTCCCCACCTGCACAATGTCCCCTGAAGCTTGGCAACTGAAGATAGACTCAAAGCAGTGTACCATATCTTCTGAAGAATAGCAGGAAGACCATAACTCAAGCAGTGTACCATATCTTCTGAAGAACAGCAGATAGATCATAATTCAAGGCAGTGTACCGTATAGACCATGACATGTTTCAAGGCACAGGCCAAGAAGATTCTGTACTTTTCCACCACCTGACCCCTCTTACCCCCTCCCCTTGTAAAACATGCTATAAAAAAGCATTTCATGTTCAAAAAAAAATTAAATAAAAAAAGAAAAAAAAAGAAAAGTTTATCATTAGACAATTCAAAAAAAAAAGAATGTTGTCTATCTCTGTGCTCAGTCACTTTGATATTTTCCTATAAGATACAAGAATTCTATTTTTAACTGGCTATTCTGTTTAGCTGAATGAAGAGGAGTATGATCAAGGAGTCAGACCTACCTAGAAATTATAAGTATAAAAATACCTATGAGGATGTTGTCAGCATTGTGTGGAATTATCACATACACACACACACACACACACACACACACACACACACTCCTCTGTTGACCTACATGCATTGGTATCAAGGTTGGGGAACACTCATCTGACATGGTTAAATTCTTCAAGTAGGTTTGCCTATTTAGAGAAGTTGACAGAACCCAGAAAAATTAATACCATATATAGAATAAAATGTGTACCCTAATGTTTTTAGTGGGAGAAAGATTTTAAAGACCAGTGAGATGGCTTTGAGATAAGGACATTTGTGGACAAGCCTGATGATCCAAGTTCAGTTCCTGGAACCCACATCACAGAAAAAGAGATCTGGCTCTCACAACTTGTCCTCCGACCTCCACATACAGCCCATGGCATGTGCACACACAAATCTAATTTTTTAAGTAAAAAGTTTGCACATTAATATGATTCTATCTATTTACATGAGGTAGAGAGTTCTAATTTACTTAAAAGGAACAACCTAAAAAAAGAAAGAGGTAGTAATACAAACGTGCATGGCTTGCATCCCTGTTTTTCAGATAAGCCCGGAAGGAAGGAAACATGGTGCCCCTTCCTTTTTCCTGCTCTTCTGAAACCCTGCCTGGCATCTGGTATGGCTTCATTCCATTTCTATATTGATCTCCCAAAGTTAGAAAGCTGAGAAAGTGAGAAAAAAAAATAAAGCAGAAAAATGAATAAAGAAACTAGGAAAGTAAAACAGAGGGGTGCTTGTACCAGAAGCTTTAGTGACTGAACAGTTAGAGTTGGAGGTGGAAGGGTCAGAAGTTCAAGGTTATCTCTGCTACTTAGCAAATTGGAGGCCAGCCTAGACGAAAGGAGTCCTTATCACAAAATGAGACACCCAAAGGAACCATGTAAGATCAGCAAAGGCATCAAACGTATTAGTAATACACTAGAGTGGGTCTGAAGAAGAAAGAATAGCGCTCAGGCCCAAGTTTTCTGCTTCCATTACCAGATGCATATCTTCAGGAAAATTATTTAAATTTTTGGCCCTTCTTTTGAGGTATGCAGTGAAAATTAAATGAACAGACAGAGTTCTGAATACAGTGGTCACAGAAGGGACTCAGTAAATTTTGAGGCTAAATATAATTACTCCCACTTTAAAGAGAAGTTGTTTGAGGTTTAGAAAGATCAAGATTTGTTCAAGTCTGTAACTTCCAGGCTGGGGCTTGCTTCTTCTACTTTGTGGGAGCTCAAAGGACCACTGGTCAGGGGCTATGAGCCCAGGTGCTTTACCTGCCAAAGCTCCAGGCCAAGGACACTGATATTATGATAGTGACAAATGGTGGGGTCAGGCCTGTATTTGGGGTTGTCTATCTCTGGGTGAATCCACTCCCCCTGGTAATTGGGATTGTCAATGATCCGAGGTTTCCATTCTCCCTAAACAGAAAACCGACAAAGAGTGGTTATTATGTCAGTAATAATTTTCCATTCTTCTAACATTTCATACTCAAAAAGCATCAATCAGCTCATAAAGAGTTGTGTACCAGCCTCTGAGAACTCTCCCTTTCTTTGAATAAAGGCATAAGACTCTTCCCAGTTCCCTTTTCCACCCACTGGGAGTGAAATGACATGGCAGGAGTCTGTTCTGGCCTGGCTCTCTCTCTGAACAGGCACATCCATGAAGTTAAGAAAATGCAGCTTCTTGGAGAACATTGTCTAAATATTGTGGCACTTGAGGCTGTTCTCTTTCTCCTGTGCAGTGCAGGAAACTGTGGCCAAATAAAATCCTGCTTCAGTCAACTTTATTGCTAGGCCATTTGTTGGCTGATTCCTTTAGTTCTTGCTTCTGACATGAGCTCAGGAATTGACCCTTAAAAGGAAGTTCCTCTACCTTAAATATCTTGGATTCATGCAGATCCCACTCTTTGCCCTTCTAGCCTGCTTGTAAGACATTCAATTCCTGAGTTCTAAACTGTTTCCTGTTTGCATCATGTTCCTTTAACTGGCAGCTTTTCCCAGCTCTGGGCAAGCTCCTTGCCCAAGCCTGCCTGAACCATTATAAGTGGTTCAGCCTCCTAGAGCTGGCCTTACCAGCCCTCCCCACTTATAAGTAGGAAGAATCTGAGAATAGGGCTATAATGTGGCCAGCATCCTATTCAGAGTGTAGAGGGAAAGAGCAGGGAATCTCAGAATTTCTGCTTTGTTTTTATTTTGTTTTATTTCATTCTGAGACATGGTCTTGATGGATAGCCCAGCCTGTCCTTGAAATTGCAATCTTCTTGCCTTAACCTCCTGAGGGCTAGGATTACAAGCCCACAGATTAGAAATTGTATTTTACAAGTTAGAATTATTATTTTGTTGTTGTTGTTTTTTTGAGACAGGGTTTCTCTGTGTAGCTCTGGCTGTCCTGGAACTCACTCTGTAGACCAGGCTGGCCTCAAACTCAGAAATCCGCCTGCCTCTGCCTCCCAAGTGCTGGGATTAAAGGTGTGCACCACCACTGCCCGGCTACAAGTTAGAATTTTTAAGTTAGAATTTACATCTGATGTCTCTTTATAAACTCTCATTGGAAAGAGAGGCTCCTCACCTTGTACTTGACGTTTGGTATCAGGGGCCCTTCCCACACTCCATCCATCGCCTCATTCCAGTCATCCGGCTTCTTGGCATCTGGGTCTGGGATGAATTCAGAGTCCTCCCAGTCCTAAAACAAAATGTTCCTTCATGAAGATAGACATGATGTGGGAGGAAACTGGGGACTCAAGTACAGACAGGGGGAGTCGGCTCCCTATCTACCCTGCCCTCCTGCTCCAGTGTATGATGGTCCAGTGCAAGAGATGGGTGCACCTTCATTCTGACTTTGAGTACTTTAAACTCACCTTGGATGGGATGGGTATTATTGTCTGACCTCATCCTGCCCTCAGTTGTGTGAGCTGCTGCTATGGTTTGTATGTGATTTGCTCCCACGCAGTCTTCACCTTTAGTCTTGCTACCCTGAGCATGCCTGCTGGACCTGGCTTGAACTCAGACCCTCATTTTCTCATGATGCCAGCCATCCAGACACTTGACTTAATCACCTCTTTTAATGTCCCGACTATACTCTCTTCTCCCCAAGATTATCTTCCCTGATATACTCCCTCTGACCTCAGGTTTCTTATCTTCAGGATCCTCTATCTGTAGCCGTTCATCCCATTTCCTTGGTTTTCTGGCGTAGGGGTCTTTTATTTTCTTGGGAGGCAAGAACTCCCAGTCATCTTCCAGTCCTCCACTTGTCACCTTCTCGTTGTCAATTTTAACCTCATAAGTAGCATTAGGGCGAAGGATCAGTGTGTACAGGTGAGTGTCTTTATTGATCTATAAAGGGAATGGGTACTATTTCAGTCCTGTATAGGACTGTTGTAGATATCACACACCCATAGAGGACTATTGTAGATCTCACATGCTTGCCTGAATGTTCCCTCCCACATATTACACACACTTTACCACATCCCTTCTCCCCTTCTTCTAGTTAACACACTGGCAGGGAATCTTGGCTCACCCTGCAGTCTCACTCTGTGGTGTCTCCTGCCCTCTAGCCCTTACCCATTTGAAGCTCTCATTATTCTCTGATTTATCTTGTTTTCTTTCTGTCCTATTAAACTGTGAGCTTCTCAACAGTAGGAGGTCACATATTATTTCTCTTATTGTGCCTAAGCTTCCAGGCTGACTCAGCACATCCCAGGCCTGTATAGAGGGCTGATCAGGAAGGCTTAAACTTCAACACAAGGTTCAATGCCCTGGATTTATGGACTTTTCTAGACTCTGTTCCTGCCTTTCTCTTGTGCTCCAGTATCAGCCATCATGCTATGCCTTGAGTTCTTAAGTCTCCTTGACTTTTCTCATGCAGACTCCTCATCCAGGAATTCCTCTCTCCATAAAGTTGTCACACAAGTGTTCTAGAGCATATTCATCTTTCAGCACAAAGGAAGACTTTTTCAGGAAGCAGTTCCTATCTAAGCCCTAGGTTGGGGAGGAGCCCCCTTCTCTGCTTCAATGTTATGAAGGTAGTCACTTTCCTTTGCTTGACTCTTATCTTAATTGTGAAGTTTTTGTTCTGTTTTGGTAGGATCTTGGTAAATTGTCTAGGTTAGCATTTGAACTCACAACCCCTTCACCTCAGCCTGGGTAGTAGCTGGGATTGCAGGCACAAATAACTGTGTCAGACTTTACTGTGAGTTTGGTTAATTTGAAAGCCCTGTCTGGCCAGATCTATCCCATACTCAAGGCCCAAGACAGAATTAACATTTGGTTAATAATGCCTGTTAGGACTATTAACTGAACATACACCTACTGTCTTCTAGCTAATCTAGATGCTTCTAATTTTACGTTACTGAGGTAAACTGACGGACTCCATATCATCTAAGCATAGCATTCCTGATGCCCACCCCAATATCTAACAGGGAGTAACTATGCCACACCAAATATTGCACTATATTAAATCCCAGGGTTTTTGGTCAGCTGTTCCTTTTTGAGCTCCTTACAATGTATAGCACATCTCTAGGTCTACTTAATCTATAGAATGGAGATAATAACATTTAATTGGTAGTTTGATAAGGAAAAAACGAGATACCATGTATTAAATACTATTTTTTATAGAGATAGATGAGATGGCTCAGCAGTTTAGAGCACTGGCTTCTGTTCCAGAGGACCTGGGTTCAACTTCCAGCACCCACATGAGAGGTCACAACAATCTGTGCCTCTGATATAGGTGATCTGACATCCTATTCTGATCTCTGTGGGCACCAGGCACATATGTAGTATACATATAGCAAAATAATCATACATATAAAAATAAATAAAGTTAAAAAAATAAAACTCTTTTGCTCTAGGATAAGGACTAATCCACACACTCACCCTGCACTTGAGGGTCTTGTTGTTCTCATGGTATTTCCCTTTGTGATAAAGGATGACCTGTAGTCTGTTGTTGCCAAAGCCACAGATGTCCGGGCCTGGAAATTAAACCCAGAGCATGATTTCACATCTATTTCAGGCAGTGTGCCCAGTCTGAGGCCAAGACCCAAGACAGATGCAGCCTGTGTATCACTCCATGGTTCCAGAAAGAGACAGATGCCACACTCAAAGTCAGGATTATTTGAGAAGTATCAAATAAATGGGATTTTTTTTTTATAAAAGGGGAGACAAGACTTTGAGAAGGAAAGGTTCAGTGATTCTCATGGGCAGCAGCAGCAAAGGGGACGGGAGGGGTGAGAGAGAGGAGAGTCTGGAAGCAGGCACAACAGCAGAGAAGCAGGCTTTGAGTTGAGAGATATAACTCACTTCTTCTCTAATCTCCTGCCAGGGCTCCATGACCAAGCCAACTGCAAGCCTTCTGAAGCCAGGTATCTAAGTAGGGTTTCTATTGCTGTGATGAAACACCATGACCAAAAAGCAAGTTGGGAAGGAAAAGGGTTTATTTGGTTCCCACATTGCTGTTCATCACTAAAAGAAGTCAGGATAGAAACTCCAGACTGGAACCTGGAGGCCGGAGTAGATGCAGAAGCCATGAAGGGCTGCTGCTTAATGTCTTTTTCCACATGGCTTGCTCAGCCTGCTTTCTTATAGAATTCAGGATTACCAACTCAGTGATGGCCCCACTCACAATGGGCTGGGCCTTTTCCCATTGATTACTAATTGACAAAATGCCTTACAGCTGGATCTTATAGAGGCATTTTCTCAACTGAGGCTCATTCCTCTCTGATGACTCTAGCTTGTGCCAAGTTGACACACCAAACCAGCCAGTACAGCAGGGGTTGCCAGTGTGCCACTAATTCTAACAAATAAGCATTGCCACCTCACTTTAGATGGTGTACTGGCTGGTTTTGTGTGTCAGCTTGACACAAGCTGGAGTTATCACAGAGAAAGGAGCCTCCCTTGAGGAAATGCCTCCATGTGATCCAGCTCTAAGGCATTTTAGTGATTAAGGCGAGAGGGCCCATTGTGGGTTGTACCATCTCTGGGCTGGTAGTCTTAGGTTCAATAAGAAAGCAAGCTGAGCAAGCCAGGGGAAGCAAGCCAATAAGTAACGTTCCTCCGTGGCCTCTGCATCAGCTCCTGCTTCCTGACCTGCTTGAGTTCCAGTCCTGACTTCCTTTGGTGATGAACAGCAATGTGCAAATGTAAGCTGAATAAACCCTTTCCTCCTCCCCTTCATGATGTTTGTGCAGGAATAGAAACCCTGACTAAGACAAATTAGGTGGCTCAGAAAAGTCAAGCAGATTGCCCAAAGATCTGGTAAGATGCCTTGCAAGTACTCAAAGCCATGCCCACCTAGTAACAGAGCCTGTGAGCCCTTCTGCCTTGTGACAGTCCTAGTGATAACGATGGATCAGAGCCGGGGAGTCTGGAGAGGTCTGAGACTCTTGTTACTGCTCTCATATTCTCTTATAACTCACAAAGAGCTTCTCAGCCTGTCAGCTAATATCAAGTAGGAAACACCTGCACACACATGCACACACACACACACCCCACAATACATATACTCATAGCACAACACATACTCACACTCATGCACACAAGGCATTTACCCACATTGATCTTCTCCCTATTTACCATACGTTTGAATTTCATGCCTGAGCTTTTGCACACACTGTTGATTTTGCCCCGATTTCAAGCTCTCCTCCTCCTCCTATTAAAATCAAACCCACTCTTTAAAGAATAATTAATACGTCCTCCAAAAAGCCCCCAGTTGTATTCAACCAGGCTGCCTCTTATGATCTCATAGCAGCTCCTCATCAATACTTTTCCCCAAATAACTTTATAAAGACACTCTGTATCCTTGGCTGTCTCACCAGCCAAATGAAAGACGAATCCCCTGGAACTCACTCAAGCACTCCATAGTTAACACAGGCATCCAGGAGCTCATGCTTGGTGCTAGGCTTTGAGGTATATTGCCAGGCCTCCAGGAGCTCACAGCCTAGGAAGAGAGATTCCATGTAACCTTGAAGAGAAGGTGGGAACAAGGAGTAAAGAGTGGTTTGGCTGACCTAGGCCATGACGTGGGAACAGTGAATGCACAGGCCATGAACTATGGAAAGGTGTGTTCAGGTGATGTGTGGACAAGGCTGGCCTCAAATTCCTAGCAATCCTCCTGTTTCTGCCCCTGGATGCTGGTATGTAGCATAACACTTGGTTCAATACCCTTTTCAAATTAAATTCTTATTTTTATGTTTTTATTATGTGTATGGGCATTTTGTCTGCATATATTTCTGTGCACCACTATGTGCCTAGTACCAGTGGAGGCCAGAAAAGAGGGAGTTGGATCCCTTGGAACTGGAGAAGGTTATAAGCTGCCATGTGAGTACTGGGAATCAAACCTGGATCCTCTTGACAAGCAGCCAGTGCTCTTCACTGCTGAGCCATCTCTCCAGTCTGGCTCAACACTTTTTTACAAACATAGATTCCATTCTGCCGCTTAAAAAGTTATCCAGCTGCTTTAAGGAAGAAGGCTTTGGCTTTATATACAGACTGACTCAAGTTCTGACTTTCTACTTACCCTGAGCAAATTTCTTGCCTCAATTTTCTTATCTGCAAAATGGAAATAGTAACACATGGTACAGACTGAGAAGAAAATGCAAAGATGATGCTGAAGCAGACACACATTACACACTCTAAGTGTTACTCTGCATAAGAGAAGAACTGGAAGCAGGTGTGAGGGCTTGCACCTATAATCCCGACACTTGGGAAGCTGAAGCAGAGAATCACAGTGGGTTTAAAGCCGATCTGAGCTACATGGTGAGAACTTGTGTGTGAGGAGTGTGGATTTTAAGAAAAAAGAGGGTGCAGATTTTAAAGAGGGGCAATGAAGCTGAAGAGGAGGATTTGAAAAAGGAAGAAGACCAGGTTGGGGGAGGGTAGGAAAGGGGAGGAGGGGGAAAGAAAGGAGAGGGGAGAGGAGCTAGCTGAGGCTGCCAGGGAAAGGAAGTGTCTAAAGAGAATTAAGGGCATGTCAGTGCCTGCTGCCCAGCATAACCCTCTCACTGACTTTGTACAAAACCTTCGGTCTAACCCACATTCATCTGTACTTTAAAAGTTGGAATGCTTGATGTCTGCTGATTTTTCAGTATCATATTGAAACTGGATTCAAGGTTGGTTGTGGCTAAAAGCTGGATCTCCTCAAGAAGACCTAGTTATAGATGTCACACTCTGAACATTCACAAATGCTTACAGAAGGTCACTTCCCTGACTTTGGCTGTCTTTCTCTCTGAGGCTGAGTACAGTGCCTTACTGTAGGCCTGTGCTTCTCCTTTTCTGAGAACTGGGCTGTCTCCATGTGCTACAGACTTGCTGATGCCATGTGCTTTCCCCCTTGTTGGTCTATTTATATTAACATTTGAGTTTGAGGTTGTCTTCTAGTCAGGTCTCTAGAGAGTCCTACTGCATGAGAATATGGAACTATTGAATTACATACTGTCTGTTCCAGGTCTATACAAGTCTTTTCAACCATCACAGTGGTTCTTATACAAATCCCAAGGGACTGGGAACAACTGCTCCCAGGGAGCTTACCAAACATGATGTAATACTCGGATTCTGAGTGCATATCCTCCTGGTTCAGTGTGGCAGGAAAGAGTTTCACATACCCACCACCGCAATCGATGCCTTGCTCATGTTTTACTGAAAACTGAACCACCAAGGTCTCATTCTCATTGCTGAATGGCTTAAACCTGGTGGAAAGGGCATAGAACTTGGCATCTTCTGTGGTCTGGAGACCTGAGAGCAGAGAGAAAGTGCAGAGGCTTCAGGCTGAAGTTCCCCGAAAGTACCTAGAGAGACCCAGCATTTTACTTAACCAAGCTCCAGTATTTCCTCTCACACATGGTGTGCCAGGTGTTGTGCACAGAGCATTATAATATTTTCTCATCCGAGCCTCTGAGTGGCCCTGAAAAAATGGGCACTGTGCCCGTTTAATAAGTTAGGAGGCTGAGTCATGGGGAGGGAAAGCGGCGATCTGCGTAAGCTGCAAGGCAAAGAAGGAACCTGGATGGAATTTTTAGCCACATTGATACATTCTTTCACATCATGCCATCACTTATTTTCTGGAGACATTTCAGCATCATTCTGCAGCCTTATAAGCCAAGGCCCTGCCCGGCTGAGGCTGGCTAGGTAGCAGAATAAGGTTCTGTGGTGTATAAGGGCTACAGCAGTAAGAAGCCCAGAAATAACTCAGACTATTATTAAACAGTTATTGAAAATAACAATTGTTGCTATAGTTCACTTAATATTTTAATCTCTAAATAATTTATCTCTTTTGTAAAAATTGAGTGTGTGTTGCATGCACACAGGTATGCATGCTTCTGGATACACTGGCCAGAGGGAGATGCCAGTTGCCTTGCTTTCTCTGCCTTATTGCTTTGAGACAGGGTCTCTTACTGAACCTAGCACTAGCAGCCAGTAAGCCCAGTGATCCTCATATCCCTGCCTCAACCCCTACCTTAGCACTAGGGTTACAGGAGTACACAGCCATTCAGCTTTTTATATGGGTCATGGGAGTTTATTTACTAATTTTACCAGTGTACAGATGTTTTGTCTACATTAACGTCTATGCACCACATGAATATAGTGCCTGCAGATGTCAGAAAAGGGCAATGGATTCTCTAGGACTGGAGGGCATGGGTGCTGGAAACCAGGGTCCTCTGTCAGATCAGCCAGTGCTCTTAACAACTGAGTCACATCTCCAGCCTTGGTTCTAGGGATTTGAACTCAGGTCTTCACTCTTGCTCAGCAAGCACTCTTACCCAGTGTCATCTCCCAAGTCCTTAACGTTTAACTCTACCAGATAGTTTTTTTCATTCACACAGGTGTGTGTATTCAACCCTCACAGTAACAATGAAAGCTGAACTATACCAGTTTCTTCACTTTATTGTGAAGAAGTTGAAATGACTTCACATGATAGAGATCACTAAAGCAGTTGTTAGTACAGAGTCCCCAACCCCCAGTGAATAAGCTGTCAAGGACAAGAACTTTTCTAGACTAACCATATGAAGTAATCAAATAGAGATATCCTTGCTAAGGAATTGTGATTGTGTAATCACAAATGACAGACATCTGAAAATGCTCAATAAGTAAGTGTTAAATGTGAATGTGGTGGCATACACCTATAACCCCAACCCTTGAGAGGTAGAAGCAGGGGATAGGTAGTCCAGGGCCAACTTGAGTTATACAAGACCCTGTCTTTAAAGCATGCTAAATTACAAGAAGGAGCACAGAACCTGATTTAGACAAGTTTCAAGCATTTCTTGAACACCAAGCTCTGTGGTAAACACTTTCATGTCTGACATCATGCTGGGAGCTGTCTGTGTTTTCAAGGGTATTTTTTTTTTTTTTACTTCTCTCATGATCTCTAAGGGGCTATAAGAGCCAGGAAGGAATGAACAGATTGCCGAAGACCAAGCTTTGAGTCTCTGCCCAGCCACACCCCGCTATAAAAACCAAGCCAACCTCCTTCTGTCAGTCTCACTGTTACTGCAGTGTCTTTTCTGACAACCCAGAGTCTAACAGGCTTAGATATAGAATGCAAGAGGCTGGACCAGAAAGCCAGACTGTAAAGAGATGAGGCAGTGCAGATTGCCTCTACTGCAGTCCCAAGGCACAGGCATCCCGGGGACTGCCCAGTCTCCAGTTCTTTGTCCTCTGAAAACAGTTTTCCAGAAAGGATTTAAACAAGATTTTAAAATGCTCAAGCCAGCTCATAATTCTCCCCTCTAATAAATATGAAAATGAGATTCATAACAGTAGCCAGATGGAGGAAGATGGGAAATCACTCCAGGGGATGATCAATGAATTCTATTTATAGAACAAAAGCTTTCTCAGACCAAGAACCCATGCCCTCAGTCCTTGTCCTCGGAGCTCACCCTTCCTCCACAGAGTTATTTGGCTTTTACAAAGCTCTGCCTAGTGAGAATGGCAGGTGATAGTTATGTTTGTCTAATAGCAACACTTGGAGAAGTAAAAAGACATGCTCCAATTATACAGCTCGTCAGTTAGGTCCTCTCCATCACGCAAAGCTGCTCTAGAAAGAGCGACGTTTGAGTGCTTGGCACCCAAATTGAAAACCTTTCCCAGGTTTTCATTGCCGAATGCTACTTGTAAAAATCCTAGGGGTTTGGGGAAAACAGCACACATTAGTGATAATGAACAGAGTCCCTAGAGTCAGATCCAAAGTCAAGTCTCAGCTGTTCCCCTCAACTGTAAAGTATAGCCTCAGGCAAATATCAAAACCTTTTTGAGGCTTCTACAAAACTGGGAAGATAACAATAACCACCCGGTGAAAGTGTTAGAAAGATGAAAGACATAATATGCAAAGGGCCAGCTTAAAATATCCATTACTCAGCTATGGGACATAATAAATTTTGTGGAGAGACTACCCTTTTTCACTTACCAATTTTTTTGTGTGTTTGATTGTGACAGGGTCTTACTCTGTAACCCAGCCTGCCCTGGAACCCATCATTTAGCCCTAACTGACTGTGCCACCATGTTCATCTCAGCCCTGTTTGTTTGTTTGTTTGTTTGTTTATCAGGTAAGAAAAATGAATTGGTATTCACGGATAAAAACAATTGAATAAAAGTCATATAATCATTATGTTCCTGAATTCTAGTATTTACCTTTATCTCTCTCTTTATCTTGATAAAATTTCCCCGACGACAGCTGGAATTTACCGTAATCTGACTGATGTTTAGATTGTACCCACCGTTTTGTCCATCCATCTGTGGAGAAAGGAGAAGAAAAAGCCAGCACATTCAAATGAATTAAGTTGTTGGTGCTAATTAAGTTCTGAGGGCAGAGTGGCGACCACATAATGGGTGACTCAGAATATTCCTGAAATCCTGCTCACCACACAGTCCCTGGAACTCACTATTCATGTCCTGTCAAGAGGAGCTGCACAAATGCCAAGCAACCGTGCCACTTTTCCACCACCAGTTCGTTCGTGGGGTTAAGTCCTGAAAATCGCCATGGGAGGGTGTAGTCAGAGGGCAAGAAACGCTTATTCTCACAACAGTAGATGGAAAATGAGCTTATGAGGACTAAGCCCTTACACACATTTATGTTTTGTGTAAAATAATAAAACCTGCTTTCTCAGGGAAGAGACTAGCAAAACGTTTCTTTTTTTTTTTTTTTTTGTTTTGTTTTGTTTTTTCGAGACAGGGTTTCTCTGTATAGCCCTGGCTGTCCTGGAACTCACTCTGTAGACCAGGCTGGCCTCAAACTCAGAAATCCGCCTGCCTCTGCCTCCCAAGTGCTGGGATTAAAGGCGTGTGCCACCACCGCCCGGCTAGCAAAACGTTTCATACTTCTTAAATTAGTAATGATTATCATGAACAATCAATATCTCCTGGCCCCTTTCTGTTGCTTAGACTCCGTGGACTCTTCCCTTGCAGTTTTCAGATGCTGATAAATGTGTTTTGCTTTGGCACAGATGGCATGCGGACAAAGCAGCATTCTTTTGAGGAGCTGGCATTCCACCCAAACACTCAGTGCCTAATTCCTTGCCTCAGAGTTGCTGACTCCCACTTCCTGGGACCAATCATAGTTTCAGAGTCACAGAGCCATTTGGCAGCTTGAGATAGAAGAGGCCTTGTGGGAGGCCTTTATTTCCTCTCCTCCCTGCCTCTGAAGGGAGGTTCTCAACTCTCACTGCCTGATAAGTAAAGGCAGTGCTTCTCATCTTCTCAAGAAAAACCTTACATCAGCACACATCCAACAAGAACACTGGGGCTGGCCATTGTCACTTCCTCTTACTCAGGCCCCAGCTCTGAGGACTCAGCTGCTTCATAGGAAACCCATGGGCTTGGGCTTGCCTTCCTAATTTTTTATTTTTGTGTCAGCCCAGGCTGGCTTTGAACTCCTGATCCTTACTATGTCTTTGTTTCTTGAGTACTGAGATTACAGACAATAAATACCACTGCACCCAACGAGCTCTCTCCCTCTCTCTCTCTCTCTCTCTCTCTCTCTCTCTCTCTCTCTCTCTCTCTCTGTGTGTGTGTGTGTGTGTGTGTGTGTGTGTGCAGGTGGTGGGATGAGTTCCATTGCCTGTATGTTTACTTACATGTGGAGGGCAGACATCACCCCCAGGTGTCCTTACTCAGATGTTGAAATGTTGTCTTTGCATTTTGAGACAGACTTTCTCATCATAATCTGAATTTTGCTGATTAGGCTAGACTGGGAAGCAAGCGGGCCCCCAGGGACCCTCCTGTTTCTGTCTCACAGTGCTATAATAGCAAGTATATGCCACCATACTTGACCTTTTATGTGGGCACTGGGAATTGAACTCATGTCATCATGAATCATGGCAAGTACTTTACTGACTGAGCAGTCTACTGTCCCCTGCCCTTTCCGTGGCAGGGCTTCACTGTGCAGCCTTAGATGGCCTTAAACTCATAATGATCCTCCTGTCTCAGTTTTTTTTTGTTGTTGTTGTTGTTGTTTTGTTTGGTTTGGTTTGGTTTGGTTTGGTTTGGTTTGGTTTGGTTTTTTGAGACAGGGTTTCTCTGTGTAGCCCTGGCTGTCCTGGAACTCACACTGTAGACCAGGCTGGCCTCGAACTCAGAAATCTGCCTGTCTCTGCCTCCCAAGTGCTGGCATTAAAGGCATGCGCCACCACTGCCCGGCTGTCTCGGATTCTTGAGTTCTGGGATTGCAGGCACACACTATAAGACTGTATAGTGGGATATTATTTCAAAAGTGAGAGAGTGAGAGAGAGGGGGAGGGGAGAGAGGGAGGAAGAAAGAGAGAGAGAGAGAGAGAGAGAGAGAGAGAGAGAGAGAGAGAGAGAATATTCCAAAATACTTTGCTGTGGTATAATGCCCATTTTTGAATTAACAGCACTTTAAAAAGAGCAGGTAGCCAGCAGTTAAATGCATTTGCTGCTTTTGCAGAGAGAGAGGACCTGGGTTCAATTCCCAACACCTACATGGAAGCTTACAACTGTCTGTAACTCCAGTCTAGGGGATCCAATGCCCTCTCCTGTCCTCCATGGACACTGTATGCACATGGTACAGAGACAAACACACATAAAATAAGTTAACTCCAAAAAGAAAGAAAAACAAGAATAGGTGTAAGATCATTTGGATCTCATTTTTTTCCTCCAAAGCAGGAATGACATTTCAATGTGAACAATGTCTTCTTTATACAAAAAGGAAAGTAACATTCTTACTATCAAGGACACCAAGCTGAAGCTGAGGACATCGGTGCACACAGATCTTGTTACAGTAATTTTTATCTTCTTAATCATCTCTGTGCCCAAATTGCTTTCCTCCTCTGAGCTCCTTCAGCTTCCCTCGGTTTACAGCTTAGCTATCACTTGTCCGATTCAGTGCATGTGATTGACTGTATAACTTCTTCATTGCTTCTTGGTGGTAGTGAGAGTTGTTTTCAGAGGATTAATTTTCCTGTAGCCCAGACTGAGAATTACCTTGAACTTCCAATGCTCCTGCCTCAGACTCCCAAGTCCAATCTCAGGTGTGTACAATCCCACCTACCTTCCCGTTGGTTCACTATTTCTTTAGAAGGACTCCTGTGTTAATATACTTTTTAAAACTCATCTGTATTAACATTTTAAAGATGCGCACTTAATGCACGTGCTGGTTAGTTTTTGTCAACTTGACACAAACTGAAATCACCTAGGAAGAAGGAACCTCAACAGAAGTATTGCCTCAATCAGATCGGCCTGTAGGCGAGTCTGTGGGGCGTTTTCTTGGTTAATGATAGATGCAAGAGAACCTAGACCACTGTAGGTGGTGCCACCCAGGGCTAGGGGTCTTGAGTTGTATAAGAGAGCAGGCTGAGCCATCTGTGGAGTATGAATCAGTAAGCGGTATTCTTCCATGATTTCTGTCTCAGGTTCCTTTCTTGGCTTCCCAAGATTGGTAACCCATCAATCAAATAAGCTCTTTCCTCCTGAAGTTGTTTTGGTTGTATTTTATAGCAACAGGAGGGTTACTATTATAAGGATAAAAAACTTATTTAATAAATATGCTTTGCCCCTGTTAATCTGTTTTATGCATGTTGATGGATTTCTTGGGTTAAAAAAACTGAAAAATCATAAACATAACCTAAAATTAGAAGGGCTGCTGCTCAGTGCTAGAGGACTTGGTTAGCATATACATGACCCCTGTCTGTCAAACAAACAACAAATAAGTTTTAAAACATCCAGAAAGGGGAGTTCAACTTCTTCTCCCCACCCCCAACACTTCCCAAAGCCTTCCTGTTTCCCTCAATGTTCATCAAGTCTTGGTGAACAAGTTTATTACACCTCTTAATAGCGGGGTCCCAGGAGAAGTCCTAGTGACTCAGACGAAATGGGTCTTACTTCTCTGATTGTAGTATAGCCACTGAAGGATACGGAGTGGTTCAAAAGCCAAAAGACAGATTGAAAGTCAGTATATGTTAGGCCCTCATGTGGCTTTCTAAAAACTTCACTCCATATTCACAGATGATGCTGTATCCTTATTTCCAGCTACTTTTATGTCAGCTTGACACACCTGGGGTCATCTGAGAGGAAGGAACCTCAATTAAGAAAATATGTCCAGGGGTGGAGAGATGGCTCAGTGGTTAAGAGCACTGACTGCTCTTTCAAAGGTCATAAGGTCAATTCTCAGCAACCATATGGTGGCTCACAACCATCTGTAATGTGATCCAATGCCCTCTTCTGGTGTGTCTGAAGACAGCAACAGTGTACTCACATACGTGATAAATAAATCTTAGAAAGAAAGGAAGGAAGGAAGGAAGAAAGAAAGAAAGAAAGAAAGAAAGAAAGAAAGGGAAGAAGAAAGAAAGAAAGTAAGAATGAAAGAAAGAAAGAAAGAAAGAAAGGAAGGAAGGAAGGAAGGAAGGAAGGAAGGAAGGAAGGAAGGAAGAAAGAAAGAAAATATGTCCATAAGATTTGGGCTATAAGCAGACAAGCCTATAGGGCATTTTCTTAATTATGGAGGAGGGCCCAGTCCATTGGGGGGTGGGGTTACCCCCAGGCTGGTACTCCTGGGTTCTATCAGAAAGCAGGATGAGCAAGCTATGATGCTGCACCCATCCATGGCCTCTGCAGCAGCCCCTGCCTCCAGGTTCTGACTTCCTTTGATGATGAACCGTGATGTGGATGTGTAAACCAAATAAACCCTTTCCTCCCCAAGTTGTTTTGGTGATGGTGTTTGTCACAGCAACACTAACTATAACTGGGATACCTAGTAAGTGTTGTACTTGAAATATGATCCTAAACCTGTCTGATTTCAAAGCTGTCTTTCCTCTGGAAGAGATGAAGAAAAGTGTTATGTAGAAAAAATGCACTATAATAATAGCTACTAAAAAAAGATTTTAAAAAATGAATGGTATTTTAAAAAGAAAAAATAGCTACTATTTAGCAGCCATATGTCAGGCATTGTGCTGAAGGCTGCGTGTGCCCTCTCTCCCTGCATTCTCATAATAGCCTCGTGATGAATGTCCTATTTTTTTTCCATTAAAGATGAAGAAACCGAAATTTAGAATCTTGCTCAAGAGCCCAGTTTATGAGTAAGGGAACAAGCCAGGTTTGCATCCAGGTCTATGCAACACTGGAGTCTGTACTTTTAAACCCTGGATTATATAACTTCCTTTGAAGTCATGTATGTGCAAAGCCCATTATAACCTAAGAAGTAAGATCTTAATAATAGGTCAATCATGTGATGTTCTATAATTTGTGTATAATTCGAACATTGTCTGTCTTTCCTGTGTTCTAGGATTATTGTGTAGCCCATTGGGTCCCGGTGCCTAACACAGAGTAAACTGCCCACGATCATTGCTGAATGAGTGAAGAGATGCATGGTTATGCCTTTTGTCTAAGACATAACATTCTCAGCCTTACAACTGAAGGAATAGTTCCTATTTACTCACTTGACAAATGTTGACTGAGCCCAACAAACGCATAGAAAAAATTGTCCAGCTTTAGCCTTGAGCTCCATGGTAGAAGAGATTAAATCAGAATTTCAAAGTCCACAATCTTAATTATTTTTCAGGGTGAAGACTATTGATATTAAGTCATACCTGATATAATTTAAGTTGTATCAAAATAAGGAGCTTCTCTTGGGGCTAGAAAGACGGTCATCGGTTAAAAGCATGTGCTGCTCTTCCAAAGGACCTGTGTTCGTTCTCCAGCACCCACGTGGTGGTTCACAACCATGTGTAGCTCCAGTTCTAGGGAATGTGATACCTCCTCTGACCTCTGCAGGCTCTTTCACACACATGGTACACACACATACACCGAGACACATGCATATGAACTAAAATAAGTATTTAGAAAATAATAGCTTCTCCTTAGGAAAACAATGGCATATAGTTAACAAAGTCCTACTTAAAGCACACCATGTTTTTCTTTTTCTTTTTTTTAAATATTTATTTATTTATTTTATTTATGAGTACACTGTCGCTGTCTTCGGACACACCAGAAGAGGGCATCCAATCTCATTACAGATGGTTGTGAGCCACCAAGTGGTTGCTGGGATTTGAACTCAGGACCTCTGGAAGAGCAGTCAGTGCTCTTAACTGCTGAGCCATCTCTCCAGCCCCCCATGTTTTTCTTCTTAATCTTATAGCAGCTAATATCAGAACAGGCTTAGGCTAGAATGACTAACTGGTCATTTACTTTTACTTCTACATATTGCAGATAGGGAAACTGAGGCCCACAAAAGGAAGTGATCTATTGGTGGACACTTAGTTCAAAGTTGCAGATCTCAATAACCGTTTGGAGAGCCAGGTCTTCTGCAAACGTTTATTGAGCATTTGCTTTGTATCAGGCACCTGGCACACAGACAGGAATCTGACGGGTCCCTCAGGGGAGTCAAGAAGTCTGGTGGAAGAGACCTTGCACTAAGCAACTGAGCAGTAACCAGACGGATGAAGCATGAGAGCTGAGGACAGCAAGGGGTGATGAGATTCCACAAGTCAGAGGCTACTGAGCATCAGGGGGGCTTAGGAGAAATCGAAACCGAAGAACTGAGATGGCAGAAAGGTGAGGCATGGGTGTTCCGAACAGAAAGGTTGCATATCAGAAGACCAGAGAGGGAGAGGATGGGGGTAGGTGGGGGAGAGGAGAGCAGAGCATTAGCTGAGGTTGAAGACTGCTGGCTCTTTCTACCTGCTAAATCTTCCCTCTAAATTGGCCAAATATTTATCTCCAGAGAGCACGCTAACAAAAAGTAATGTGTTGAGGAGCTGGCACATCTAGCTGATAAATGGATGTAATCTTCCCCAAACCTGAGCAGATATAGAAAGGCCAGGAGGCCACACAACTGTAACTCCTCCCGTCATCTGCACCTGCAAAAGACTGAGCTTGGGGACTCGTCTCCTCCACGCTTCAGAAATACGTTCAACGTCTTTGAGACTTGGTTTTTCATCGAAAGAAAGGTATTACCTAACTCACAGAGTTTCTGGAAGAATTTTCAAAAATAGCAATGCAGCACAGGGATAGGCTCAATAAACTACTGGAGGTTGTATTTATGTACAAATATATATATATATATGTATGTATATATATATATATATATATATGAATGATATATAACATTAGCAATAATATAACATCAGAGTGACACATAACAGAGGCAAAGAAATATGAATACATTTGATTTGAAGGTAAAAGTTGCTCTTTTCCCAGTGGAGACAAAAAAAATCCACTATAAGGTTGCATAATTAGATAAAAATAATACATTTGCTATATTTATTCACTACTGTTAGATTGTATTCTACAGAGAATTTTTAAGATAGACCTCTCTTTCTCTCTATGTGTACATGTGTGTCTTTCTCTCTGCTCCTTTTTCCTCTCACTCTCTCTCCTCCCCTCCCCCAGTCGTGACCCTTCTACCTCTGCTCCCCGAGTTCTAGAGTTGCTGGTGTGCTCCACTGTGCCTCGCTTATGTCTGCTATTAATTTTCCATAGAAAATTCTAGACACCATAGAAGATCCTGACTTTTTTGAAAGATTTATTTATTTACCTTATGTTTATAAGTAAGTACACTGTAACTGTCTTCAGACACACCAGAAGAGGGCATCAGATCCCATTATAGATGGTTGTGAGCCACCATGTGGTTGCTGGGAATTGAATTCAAGACCTCTGGAAGAGCAGTCAGTGCTCTTAACCTCTGACCCATCTCTCCAGCCCCAATTCTGACTTCTTATAAAGAATTCTAATAAAAATTACAATTTATTTTTTTGGTTTTTGTAGCCCTGGCTGTCCTGGAACTCACTCTGTAGACCAGGCTAGCCTCGAACTCTCGAACTCAGAAATCCACCTGCCTCTGCCTCCCAAGTGCTGGGATTAAAGGCGTGCGCCACCACCGCCCGGCCAAAAATTACAATTTTTTAAAGATGGGGTTTTCTTTACTTTAATAGCCTGGAGCTTACTATCTAGTCTACGACAGCTTCAAATTTGTGGAAAATCCTCCTGCTTCAACTTTTGGAGTGCAAGGATCATTGGAGCATAGCATCATACCTGGCTTAAAATTTAAACTTTTATTTTAACCCTTTTATTTTTACATTTATTTTAAAATGGGGAGAGTAGGGAGTGCCATTTGAATACCACATGTGTAGAAATTGATTCTCTCCTTCCACCATGGTGGTCCAGGGATTAAACTCAGGTCATCAGGCTTAATAGCAAGCACATTTGAGATGACCAGCAATGGTCTAAAATTTAAACTTTGATAAAGACTCAAGCCGATATTAGGCTGTTAATGAGCAGAGGAGTTGTGGGTCTAATTCTGAAGCTTCTCCACAGATCTGGCCTAAGTGCTTACCTCTCTACAGTTAATGACTTTGCCTCTAAAGATACACCCAGCTTCTGAGTGGCTGGGATCTGAATGGGGCAATCCACTTTGAGTTGGTGTCTTCATCTCTATAAAAAGACTACTCTGAAAGTCTCTCTGAGGTAAACCAGGTGTTCGTAGGGTGACTGAGGCAGGAATTAAAGCCAACCTGGACTACATTCCAAGAAACCAAAATACCAAAACAAAAGTAAACCTTGTAAAGAAAATAAGAATACAATAATGTCTATCAAATAATGGATGGACATAATTAATTAAGACAATAAAAAATAATTTTTAGGCTAGTGAGATGGCTCAAGGGATAAAGACACAGCCACCAAGCCTGATGACCTGAGCTCAATTCTGGGAACAAGAGAATGAACTTCTGCAAATTGACCTCTGACCATTAGACTCTTGCCATGGCATATGTATAACCCCCATATTACGTACATAAATGCAATAGAGAGAAGTAATTGTTACTCTCGTGAGTGAGAGTGTCTATAGTCCCTTCTTTTAGAGGTGTTACTCCCAAGTAGTCACTTTATTAGCTCAGCATTCCTAGTCCTGGAGCTTGTCATTGATGATGCAGCATTTCCTAGGGGACAGGTAGATAGTTAAGTTTACTAAGAAAGTGTGCAGGCTGCATGGTGGCTCCTGCCTTCAATCCCCACATTCCAGAGGCAAAGGCAGACACACAGATCTCTGTGAGTTCAAGGCCAGCCTGTTCTATATAGTAAATTCTATGCCAGCCAGGGCTACATAGTGAGACTCTATCTCAAAAACCAACCAACCAAGAGCCCCCAAAACAACAACAAAATGCCCATTAAATAATATTGTCTGATTATACTAAACTAGTTACTGGATACTCACTAAATAGAGAATGCCTGGCCTGTGCTGTCCAGACACACACCTCCAGATACCAAGAAAGTAAGTGTGAGCAAAGCATGATTCCAGAGCCCTACTCCGGCTCTCCTGCCATGGAGGGGGTCACTGTTTAACAGGGGCTGGGCAGGGACAAAGTACTTGCTTTTCTTATTTTCTTTTTTTTCTCTCCTGTATCATGCAACATTACAGAAAGTCCAAAAGAAACAAAAACACAGCAAAGTTGATGATCTCCTCCCAGGGACGGCCATTGTTAATATTTTTAAATTGTAATTACATACTTTCTCTTTCTCTTCCCACCCCACAATCCCACCTGTGTAACACCCCTTGCTCCTCTGGAGGTCATGGTCTCTTATTCTTTAGTTGTTGTACGTTGTTAATGGTTTTACTGATAGTTTTCCTGTGCTTTGGATCAAATCTCAGGGCCAAGGCAAGCACTTTATCACCAACTTATAGCTCCAGCTCTCAGCCTTTTTTTTTTTTAAAGTGAGTTTTTTTTCTATGTATACTAGGAAATAGCTTTCTCCTTCACAACTCAGGTCCTCAGTTTCCCTAGCAAGCACATTACCCACTGAGCCATTGTCCCAGCCCTCACGTGTTTTAACTAGAGCATAACATTTGTTTTATTGAAATAGATGAACTAGAAATGTATAGCTTAATAACGTGTGTGTGTGTGTGTGTGTGTGTGTGTGTGTGTGTGTGTGTGTGACATGCTGGGGATTGATTTCAGGTCATTATACATTCCAGACAAGTGCTCTGATACTGAACTGTATCCTCAACATTGTTTAATGACTTTCCCCCATTGGTGGAAATTGAAGGCATATAGACACATATAAACACTTTTATTGGAACTTAAAGAGAGAAAATGTTAAGGCAAATTATTCAGATGACTGGAATTACAATTGGTAAATGACATATTAATTAATTAATGACATACTAATCCCAAAACTTCAGTGCACCCTACCCTTACATCCTTTACCCTGTTCTTAGTTTTCAATAAAATAATCAGATCAGAAAGACCACATGGAACAAGGGGAGGGGTGAGAACAACTTCACCTCTTTTTTGGCGTTTATTTATTTATTTATTTATTTATTTATTTATTTATGTTTTTCAAGACAGGGTTTCTCTGTGTAGCCCTGGCTGTCCTGGAACTCACTCTGTAGACCAGGCTGGCCTCGAACTCAGAAATCCGCCTGCCTCTGCCTCCCAAGTGCTGGGATTAAAGGCATGCGCCACCACCGCCCGGCTTGGCGTGTGTTTATGTCTGTATGATGTATGTAGGTGTTTGTGTGTGGGTGTGCATGTATTTATGTGCACACTCCTGTTTTGAAACAGGGTCTCTCACTGAACATAGAACCCGTGAATTCAGCTAGGCTGACTGGTCAGTAAGCTTCAGAGATGTGCCTGTTTCCAAACCACTCCCACCCCTAGTTACATTGTTTCTGGGGGCCCCCAAACTCTGGTCCTCTTGCATACTTGCACAACAAGGGCCTTACTAACTGAGCAAACTGTCCAGCCCCTCTACCTTGTCCTGGTTTTTGTTTTTGTCAATTTGACAGAAGCTAGGCTGTCTGGGAAGAGGAACCTCAACTGAGAAAATGCCTCCATAAGATTGGCCCAAAGGGAAGCCTATGAAACATTTTCTGAACTAGAGATTGATGTGGGAGGGCCCAGCCCATTGTGGGAGAGGCCACCCCCGGGCTGGTGGTGCTGGGTTGTGTAAGAAAGCAAACTGAGCAAGCCAGGGGGAGCAAGCCAGCAAGCAGCACCCCTCCACAGCCTCTGCTCCACTTCTTGCCTTGATTTCTTTCAGTGATGGACTGTGATATTTAAGTGTAAGATGAAATAAACTCTCCTCCCCAAGTTGCCTCTGCCTCCTGAGCACCAGGATTAAAGGCGTGTGTCACTACTGCCCAGCTGATAGCTTTTTTTTTTCTTTTTAAAACAGAGTTCCTCCCTTCTTCCCTCAACTGACTCATTTATTTATGAGACGTAATATGTTCTGGGCGATAAAAACAATAAAATCTCTTCCTTCGTGGAATTTATATGCTGATTGAAGAGTAAGATGACAACGTTTAAACAAAATGATGTAGAGATACAATGTGTAATATAATAGCAGGGAAATTATAATTTTTATCAAGAAAATTAAGAGGTGCTAAGGTATTAGTGGAGACAGGGTTGCCAGCCTGTGCTGAGATAGCATTTGATCAAGTGACTGGTTGAGGAGAGTGAGGTATGTTCTAAGTGAGCTGCAGCAGCAGAATACCACAGAGAAGGCATGTGAATGAGCTGTGCACCAGAGCACATAGTTCTTAGGCTTTTTCTCCATTCAGTTTTCTCTGCAACCACATGGAAGTCAGGATGATCACCCCTGTCTCATGCAAACTGACAAGTAAGTGGGCCAGGGACTTAGGTTAGCTTCAGAGACCTTGCCTGGCACATGCAAGATGCTGGGCTTGATTCACCACAAAAATAAATTTAAAAATAAAAGAAGAAAATCAGTGAGATTAGTAAATTACACACAGTTACCCACTGAGCAAATAGCAAAATCAGAACATGAATTCTCACAGATCCAAGGCCCCACTCCTGCCTCCTCACCCCTGCAGCCTCCAGAGAGATCCTCACCATCCGTTTGTACTTGAGCTCTGGAAAGGCCAGCTGGACCAGGTCCCTTTGGTTTGGGCATCCGTCCAGGGCGATTCTTCCCCAGGCTCAGCATGTCCAAGTGTCCCTGATTCACAGATGGTCTCAATTGCTTATCAGTCGGAGGCCTGAGCAGCAGGGTGTTCCTCAGTCCTGCTGGGCTGTCCCCAGTGTGTCTATGCCAGCTGGGTACAAAGGCCCTTTGTGTAAGAATGTCTCTCCAGCCAAGTTTTCATAGACAAGTCTGAGAGCTAACAGAATTAACATTCACACGAGTACATACCTTGTGACTCCTGCATCATTCAGACCCTCATTGGAATTCCAGTTTCTTTCCCCCAGATTTTATATCTCCACAATGGTGGCTGCTGTGGTCATTAGTTTTCCCTCCATATCTGCCTGTGTTGTCAGTCTGATGATTCTCCCATTTTCTCTGTCAACACTCCTGCCTATGGTAATGTGCCAGTTCCTGGGAAAGTTCTGGGTTTCTCCATGCTCATGTTGTTCCAGCGGTCACTGGTATTATTGTCTGCAGCCACACGACACTTGACAGTGTTCAACAGTGACCACCGAATGCTTTATGAAGAAACAAGATCTGGGCTTGACAAGAATCTCTGCCACCGTGCATTGTGGAACTTCGGGGAAATGATCTTACTTCTCTGGGACTCAGTTTCTCCATCTCTACAAAGAAGGGTGCCTTCGAAGGGATCCATACCCTCTCAGTACTGTGATGCTCTATGATCTAGAATATTCTAAAGGAAAGTAGAAAGCAAGGATCTGTATCTGCCTCCCGGAGGCATTTGGCTTAGATGACCTCTCTGGATCCTTTTGTTTTTGACATTAAAGCATGTAAGAAATACTTTCGTGAAGTATACCTTCGCCAAGCTGGAAGGCGTCTAGCTTACTTGGCTCGTGGGGGTGAAGGCAGTGGAGGACAGTCAAAGCAGTGCAAGAAAAATGAGTTTTGAAATCCTATGGTCCTAGATTCAAATTTGCTACTTCAGTAGCCACACGGCCTTTTCTGCTTCTTGGGGCTTTGGGAAGATGAAGAACTACTTTGCAGAGGTGAACTGAGGCATGAGCAGCATCGTGCCTAGGGAACACCACGCTTAGTCACTGTTACTCAAGGTATCAGGTACAGTTGAGCCAGAGCACGGCAGGGAGCAATGAAGGAAATTGGGGGTTTGTTTATCTTTTTCCTTCCCTTTGGTGAGGTTTTTTTCTTTCTTTAGGTTCTCCTGTAGTCCAGTTTGACCTTGAACTTGCTAAATAGATAATACTAGCGTTAGACTCCTGCCTGATCTTCCTCTACCTACTCAGTGACCTGATTACAGATATTTTGCTTTTTATAATTAATTTTTTTTATTTTTACTTATTTTTATTTATTTTGTTTTGTTTTTTGGTTTTTTGAGATAGGGTTTCTCTGTATAGCCCTGGCTGTCCTGGAGCTCACTCTGTAGACCAGGCTGGCCTTGAACTCAGAAATCCACCTGCTTTTCTACACTGCTGTGGTAGAGATCAAACGAGGGTGTCATGCATGCTGGGCAAGTGTCCCCACCCCTGAGTTATATCTGCAGTCCTCCCATCTGTTTCCCCTGCCCCTTTCTGTTTTATTTATATTTTATTAGTTTTTTTTTTTTATTAGCTTGCAAATCCGAACTGCTGTTGACACTCACTGCTTAACCTTGGTGGTGGTGGGGAAATCATTCAGCCTCTTTTCCCTTAACCTTTTTCAACATATGAAAGAGCTAAAACAAACAAAAAATAAAAACAAAAAATCCTGAACAATAGATGATTATATGTCCAAAAAGTTGATTAAAAAAATAAAGTTATTAAAAACTTAGGCACAGTAGCTTACATCTATAATCCCGGTCCTTTGAAGGTATAGGAAAGATTCAGAAATCGAAGGCCATCCTCAGCTACTTAGTGAACTTGAGGATACCATTCAAGGATTGGAGGATGGAAAACGGGGATACACTGGAAAGTGTTAGGGTATAAAGGTTAGGGAGGTTAATGGAAAGGAAACTCCATCTACGGATCTGGTTGAAGACTTTCTTGTGAGGTTGCTTTAGGGTCCTCCACTCTTCTGTAAGTAGCTCTTTGTCCATACGTTAGGAGCAAGCCCAATAAACTCACTCATTCCCCAGTGGAATAACACTTTAGTTTGTAGTTAGTGTCTATACGGCTGGGACAGATGTTGTTTGTGTTTCTCTAAGTAAGGGATTATCTTATCAACCTCAACAGAAACATTGTAAAATGTGCATCAGAAGAGACTGGGTGAATCTGGACGTGGGACCAAACAATGGGAGGCAGAGGCAAGGGATGAAGGGTTCAAGGTCAGCTGTGTTGCAAGAAACCTTGTCTCAAAACACGGCCAGGTCTGGTGGCTTATGCCCTAATTCTACAGAGGCAGGTTTGTTCACTATTAAGACCACCCAGGGCTGCAAAGAGAGACTCTGCCTTAAACAAAACAAAAAAGCCTGGTACAGTGGCACACACTTTTAATCCCAGCCCTCTGGAGGCAGAGGCAGGTGGATCTCCATGAGTTGGAGGCCAGCCTGGTCTACAGAGAGAGAGAGAGTTCTAGGACAGCCAGGGCACAAAGAGCAACCCTATCTCAAAAAACCAAACCAAACCAACTAACCAACCAAACACCAAAAGGAGTTTGCAGGGAAGTAGTAGAGAAGCCATCCAAGTCACTGTAGTATGCACGTGCGAGTGAGTAGGTGGGGTGGGTGGGGGGGCGATGTGGGAGGTTGATCACAGCATGGTCTGGATATATTCACATTCTCAGTGGTAGTGACACTTTTTTTTTTTTAAAGAATTACTTATTTACTTTATGTATATATGAGTACACTGCAGCTGTCACCAGAAGAGGGCATCAGATCTCATTACAGATGGTTGTGAGCCACCATGTGGTTGCTGGGAATTGAACTCAGGACCTCTGGAACATCAGTCAGTGCTCTTAACCACTGAGCCATCTCACCAGCCCCGGTAGTGACACTTTTTGACACAGGATCTTAAGTAATCCATCTAGCCTCAAACTTGCTTTATAGCTAAGACTGGCCTTGAACTACATACAGCTCATTTTTCTTCTTCCTCCTCCTCTTCTTCCTCCCCTCCTCCCTCCTCCCTCCTCCCAAGTGCTGCTGGAATTATAGGCAAAAGTTACCACACTATTCTAAATATATTTTGAAGACAGAACCAGTTAGAAGACTTGCTGATAGATTAGAGGGAGAAGAAGAACATTAAGGACTTAAAGATAATTCTCAGACTCAAAAAAAATCTGTGGGTGGATAGTCTGCTTAAGACAGAGAAGTCCAGAGGCCTGGAGGACACCTCAGCTGTGTTTTCAACAAAAGTATGGATGAACTGAGTGTCTGGTTTATATATCAGTCTCTCTGAATTGGGATAGAACACATGAGAGCCTAAATCTTTCCAGTTCTGACCACTTTAACGGTATTGGGGCCCTGTAAGTAGGTTTTGGTCCTTTTAGGGGAAGACTGCACCAACAATTTCCTCTTAGGGTTTTTTGTTTTGTTTAGTTTTTTTGGTACGTGTCAAAAATCCAGTCCTTTCATTCTATACTCCTACCCCGGCTTCTCCCTAGGCGGTCACAGACTTTGAAGCACGGAGGGAATCGGAGAGGCATAGGGTCATAGAGTTCATAGAGTGTGAGCCGGTTCATACTGGCCAGACCCAGAGCCGGCCCAGGCCAGGCTGCCTGGGAGAAGGAGCTCCCTTGTAGCTGCTTCCCTTCCTGCTTTACTCCAGTCGCAAGCTCGACCTCCTCTAAGCATCTTGGATAAGAGCCAGTTCTTTCCCGACCCCAAGGTACATTTCAGAAACATTTATTAGTAAAACCCGTAGGCATTTCCCTCCTTCCACGCTGGACAAGTGGAGCCCTGTCTCTGGGGAAGGGCCTGCAGGCCCGTGCATGTTCTCCTTGCCTCTGGCTGGAGGGATGAGGGTTTGGGTCTCAGCCAGGCCAAGCAGGGAGGTGGCCCAGGAGCAGTGGTCAGAAGCTGTGGCCACACTGGGCTCACTGAAAGGTTAGTCAGGAAAGGGGCTACCAATCTGTCCTCAGTGAACAGGTTAAACCACAGCAAATCATGGGTTGGGGGTCCTTGCCAGCCACTAAACACTTTTTTCCCCTGTATTCTGATCTTTGCCACCCTGATACTACCCCAGCTCTTCACCAAAATTCTAACATCCTCTTAGATGGCTTCCTATCTCTAGACTCAAACTGAGCAGTCTCAAAATCTGATTTTCTTTTTCATTTTTGGAATTTTGAGACAGTATAGCCCAGACTGGTCTAAAACTCTATGTAGCTCAGGCTGGGCTCCAACCCAGCCTCCTGAGTGCTAGGTTAAATGATAGGTCTATGAACCATCACATTTGGCTTTTAATTTAATTTTTTATTTTTTTCCTAGATAAGGTCTTCCTATTATGTCTGGCTTGGTACTTGCTGTGTAACTCAATGTTGGAATTAGCACATGAGCCGATACTCCCAGCTCACAACCTAACCTTACATGTGTCTTCCACTTTTTTTCCAAGACACGGGTTAGCCCTTGTCTCTCCTTGCTTTCCACTTTCACTAGCTTCCTACTGCTTCCAGCAAGAGACCAGGCTCCACAGCCTCCTGAGCTAGCCCCTGTCTCCCATCCCTAACCTCACCACACACTTGCCAAGTCCCCTAAGATGCCACTCTAGGTCTGTCAGTCCTGATAAACTCTTGTCTGTCTGTTTAATACAAGCGTCTGTCTTCTCCTTGAAGCCTGCTGCACTGCCCCCTGACTAGGTCCATCCATCCTGTCTTCTGTACTATCTCTTCACATCAATACCCTCAATATGCTGTTATCATGGGTCAGTGGATTGAGTCTCAGGAAGCAGAGGGGGCTTGTCTACTTTTTCAAGGTGGAATATGGACTCAAATCCCAAAGTCCTGATTCTTAGGTGAACGCTTATTCACTCTACTCTCCCCAATCACACACTCAAACACACACAGGCACACAAAGGCTGAAACGGAGTCACTGAAAGTAAGCCCCGACACCACTACCGCTGGGGATGTCGCTCGGTTGGCAGAGTGCTTGCCTAGCCCTCATCAAACTGTGGCTTTGGTCCTCAGCACTGGGGACAAACTGGATGTGGTGACAAATGCCTGTATAAATCTCTGCACCCAGGAGGCACAGTGTGGAGGATTATACAGCTATGTAGGGAGTTCAAGACCAGCCTGACAGTCTGAAAGAAGCTAACAAAGAAAACCTATGTCATCAGTTGCCCTGCCACAATTCCAGATGTTCCTGAGACATTCCAGGGAGAAGGTTGAATGAGGTGACCTCTCAGATCCTCCAAGTGCTTGAATTTTATGGGGCACAGAGTCTTGCTATTCTCACCAGAGGTGGTGGTGGCACTTTTACTCTGGGTTCGCTTGCTTCTGTTTTCAGGATAAAGGGATGACTAAACAACATTGAACATACCACATGTACAGCACCATGCACGGCTTGTCTTTTTTTAAACTGTCATAATAATTTTTCAACCTCTATATCCTTTTACTAGAGAAGAAATCCAAACACAGACCCAAGGCCACAGCTGGGGATTTAAACTTTGGATCCTCTAATTCTGATTAAGTTACAAAGGGGGAAAGTTAGCCTGACCTCCTTTGGAACTGGTGACTGAGGAGAAACAGGAGTGCCTTGGTCCGGGACAGCTTACCCCCATCTTCGAACTCCTCCCGGAAATAGACTTGTCGTCTCTTCCCCTGTGCCCTGAAGGTGCAGGTGGTTAGCAGCAGCAGAGGCAGCAGCGATGGGCTCTTCATCTTCACAGTCCTGCAGAGAGGTCTTGGAGAGGTGCTACCCAGTCAGGCACTTTGTGCTGTCTCTTACCTTGAGCCTGGGGTTCAGGCTGAGATCACCTGCTCCAGCACCTGGCCGCCTCCCATTCGTGGCCTGGGTCAGGGCAATGAAGGCTGCAGCCAATGGTTGGGGACCACGAGCTGAGATTGTTGGAGGAGCTCTGACTTCGTGTCAAGGGAGCTACAGGGCAGGGTTCCCCAGAGTGTGAGGGAGTGGCAGGACCAGCTGAGGCTGGCCCCTAGAGACTCCTGTGAGCCTGCTTAACTGTGGAGTAGTTGAACTCAAAGTGTTCTCAACATGATTCCTTCCCTTATCCCTCCTTCCCTCCATCCATCCATTCATCCAACCATCCACTCACCTACCCACCATCCACTGGGCCAATGAAGAAACGATGATAGCAGTGTGCCTGTTTATTTGAACAAAAACATTCAAGGCCCAAGGTGCCCCCAGGAAGCACTAATCCAGGAGAGGATATCAAGGACAGCATCCTGCAGAAGGTAACTGAGCAGGAGAAGAAGGAAGGGCTGGGCCAAGGCAGGAAATGAACAGGGGCAAAGGGAGGGAAAAACTTGTAAATTAATCTTGTTTCTACACAACCACTGCTATGCAGCCACCACTATTTTCCTCATTGTGAGAAAAATGAGGCCGATGGAAGGAAAAAGCACCATAATTTATTGACCACCATGCAGGGTGCTGAGCACCAAAACCAGGCCTTTAACATGCACGGTATCCTTCAACCCTCCCACAGATACATAGCAACAGTGATGTTGTGCTCACTCCTACATATGGACAAACTGAGGCTCTGACAGACAAGCGGCTTGCCAACATTACAGGGAAGTAGAATAGGAGCCAGAGCTCCGGCCTTCTGGGTCCAGTACTTTGGATGCACTTCACTTCATTTATCTATTAAGTTGTATTCACTGAAGTGCTAATGTGTTTGAGGCAGAGCTGGGCATCAAAGCCTCGGGAGAACATGGTAGTCAACCTGTGCCCACGGAGCTCACTTTTTCTGGTAGCGGACAGATGATCATAAAGACATCGCAGACAGCGGTCATCAGCACGGAAAGGAATACCAGGTGATGATGTGGAGAGAGGCAGGCAGGGCTGACAGGCTGCTGAGGGAAATCCTGCTTACGAGGACACTTTGTCTGAAATCAGGATGAGAAGAACCCAGCCATTGAGCTGGGGCAAGTGATCGAGACAACAGCAAGGCCAAGTCCAAAGGCTTTTAGAACAGGGACAAGTTTGTCTCACTTCAGCATCAGAAATGTGCGCACTGTGGCTTGAGAACGGTGAGTGTAGAGGAGGGGCTGTTGGGGGCAGTGAGCAAAGATCTCTCAAGATCAGGTGCTTACTTGAGGCAGTTGCAGCCCAGACTGTTGCTGTTTTTAATTTTATTTTCTCATTTTATGAGTGTGAGTATTTTGCCTGCATGTATGTCTTTGTGTCTGGTGCTCCACGAGAGCAAAGGTGTTTGATCCCCTGGAACTGGAGTCACAGACAATGGCAGGTAATAGGAAATTAAGACCTCTGAAAGAGCAGCAAGAGGTTTTAACTGCGGAGCCATCTCTCCAGGCCCCACCCCCACCCCAGTTGGGTTTTTTTTTTTAAACTATGTAGCTAGGGATGATTTTTAACTCCTTATCATCTTACCTCTACCTCCTGACCACTGGGATTATAAGTGCCAGCCAGCATGTCCAGTTTAATAGTTATATTTAAAAATATCTCTGGGATCATGGCATGATGGTATATGCCAATAACTTCCTGGACAGAGGCAGGTGGATCTCTGTGAGTTCCAGGCCAGCCAGGGCTACAAAGGGAACCCTATCCAAAAGAAAGTCTCTAGGGCTGGAGAGATGGCTTGCAGCACAATCTGAGTTCAGATTCCTAGAACCCATGGAAAAGCTGGGCTGTGCACTGACCTTGAGGCGTGTACACTCAGTTGCTGATAAAATATATACACACACATGGAAATGAAAACAAATAAAAAATAAATCATAGGTCAGGCATGAAGGAACATACTTGCAAGTCCATTTCTTATGGGACTGAAGCAGGAGAATAGGGAGTTTGAGGCTATCCTGGGCTACATAATGAACCCTACCTGCAAAGAGAACATTGATCACTATTACTGTATGCTAAGTTGGGGATGTCTAATCAATGATTAAAATTTGTTAGACATGGTGGCACAGGCCAGTAGTTCCAGCACTCATAAGGCAGAAACAGAACTTGCTGCATGTTCAAGACCAGCCCAGGGTACATAGCAAAACTGGATCCTATATTAAAAATAACACAATAGTAATAGCGACTGGAGATGTAGCTCAGTGGATAGACTGTCCGTCTAGCATGCACTGCCCTGAGTTTGATGCCTGGAACCATATAAACTGAATGCAGTGGTATAACTGTAACCCAGAACTTGGGAAGTTGAAGCTGGAGGGAAGAAGTTCAAGGTCATCTTTGACAATGTGTAAATTCTAGAATAACATGGACTCTATGAGATCTGGTCTCAAAAAAACTAAAATTTATAACCTGGGACTCAGAAAGGGTCTTGGCTACAAATTATACATTTGAGAAATATAAATGGTATTGTAGGCCAAAAAGCTAGATGAGAGAGAGAAGAGATTGGCCAAGAACTCCTCCAAGTTCCCAGCTCTGCATAAGTTCAGACCCAAGGACTTCAGAGCCTAAGTATTTAATCACCCTTTCAAATTTTGCCACAGTCTGGTAGAGCTGGGACATACAGTTCCCAGGAAGATGAAGGATTCAGACAGTAAGGCAGAGGGAAATATGCAGAACCACATTGGTCTAAGCCTGGAATGCAAGCTGGATGAGTCTCAGTTTGGTTCCTCAAGGCCAGAGTTTTTCAGTCTGCATTATTGGCATTTATGCAATATAGTTTCCTTCATTGCCAGGTCTGTCCTCTACACTGTGGGATGTTGAGCTGCTTTTCTTAGCAGATGATGATTACCACTTTCCCCAACAGTTGTAACTACTAAAAATGTTTCTACACATTGCTAGATGTCGTGTGTGTGTGTGTGTGTGTGTGTGTGTGTATGCTCATGTACACAAAACTGGACTCCCACAGAAATTTGTTGTCCTCAGCACCAATGAGGTTCAGGGATTGAAAAAGGTTGTGACATGATATATATAACTGATGCTCTCTCAACACTAATAACATTCTTCCTTTATAATGATCACTGTGATGTTTATACTGTATTAGTCTTAGTAAGAAATTATCAGGTCTCAATTCTGATAAGCTTCAATCACTGTATGACTGGTAACTTTCCAAAGGGCTGTTTTTTCTCTGTGAGATGCTGAAGTTGACCATGGACTCAAGGACAAATCAAAGACAATGCCTGCTGTGCTCTTTTTGTTTTTATAGGTTCAGCTTCTGGCACAATGAGTGTAAACTGAATGGGTGGATTTTTAAATCATATAATATGCACAATTATACTTCTTTTTTTGTTTTTTTTGTTTTTTCTTTTTTTGTTTTTTTGGGTTTTTTGTTGTTTTTGTTGTTTTTGTTTTTTATTTTTTGTTTTTTTTGTTTTTGTTTTTTGTTTTTTTCGAAGCAGGGTTTCTCTGTATAGCCCTGGCTGTCCTGGAACTCACTCTGTAGACCAGGCTGGCCTTGAACTCAGAAATCCACCTGCCTCTTCCTCCCAAGTGCTGGGATTAAAGGCATGCACCACCACCGCCCGGCTATACTTCTTTTTAAGATATGCTGAGATCAGAAATATGTTGGGTATCCAATATAGAATAAATGACAAGAATCTTTGTTAATAAAGTGTCTGTTTTAGTATTTTGATGGAATGTCCTACAGACTGATAAAATGTATAGACTTCATCTTCAGATCTATTCCTTTCCTGCCTCCTTCCCTCCCTCCCTTCCTCCCTCCTTCCCTCCCTCCCTTCCTTTCTCCTTTTGAGCTCAGGCAGACTTCAAACTCACCATGAAAATGAAGCTGGCCTTGAACTCCTGATCCTCTGTCTCCATCTTCTGAGTCTGGACTATCACACCTTGCTTCAGCTGTATTTTCCATATGGGAACAATCCATTTTCTAATAGCAGAATCTATGGAGGTTTTGTCAACCCACAATAATATACCTTTGTAACCATGCTCTAGTCTGTGAAGCTCTAACAAAAGAGTAGTTTTTAAGGGTTAGAAATGTATTTCTCAGTTGACCAGCATGACACATGCCTGTAATCCCAGATACACAAGAGCCTGAGTTTAGAGGATTACTTAAGCCCAGGAATTAAAGACAGCAACATAACAAGACCTCATTTCTTAAAAAGGAGGGATGGAGGGAGGGAAGGAGGGAGGAAAGGAAGGGAGGGAGGGAGGGAGGGAGGGAGGGAGGGAGAGAGAGAGAGAGAGAGAGAGAGAGAGAGAGAGAGAGAGAGAGAGAGGTTTCTTAAGATGCCCAGAGGATAGGATGTGAGAGAACCAGGCACCACCAGCCTCGCCTCGCCATTTGATGAGGGTGGCCCTCTGTATGTGGAAGGCAGAAGGAGGTGAAAGAGTTGAATGTTGTGACCTCACAAGGAAGAAAAGTTGAGAAGCTCCCATCCATGAGGGCAGAGTCCTGCTGGGATAGGTGACCCTTTGAAGGCTCCACCTCTTAATGTCTGATATACAGATTTTGAAGGGACGTGCTTATTCAACCTTAGCAAGGTTGTATAAGGTACTCTGGACCGACCCAGGACAATTCACTTCCGTACTCCCTGAGCTACTCACTCTGAGTCAGGTACTAGGAGGCAATGAAAGACGCCACTTCCATCCCCTAGAGCAGTGCTTCTCAGCCTTCGTGCTGCTACACTTTAATATAGTTCCTCAGGTTGTAGTGACCCCAACCATAAAATTATTCTCACTACTATTTCAGAACTGTTGCTATTATGAATCATAATGTAAATATTTTTGGAGATAGAGGTTTGCCAAAGGAGTCTTGACGCACAGATTGAGAACCACTGCTCTAGAAGCATCTACCCTAAAAGGATGTCAGTTTCTTGGGGCCTGCTTTACCTTTGCTTGTCTCCTGGTTTTGTTTCTGAAGTCAGGGTCTCACTTAGGTGGTCCAGAGGGCTTGGAATCCATGATCCTCCTGCCTCTGCTCCACCTCCAAAGCCCTGGCTTTACAGGTGTCAGCTGAACCATCCCCAGCTCTTAGTTGGTCTTTTGTTGACAATGTGATGTGGGACTAATCAGGGTCATATTGGGGTTTTTTCTTTTTTTTTTTTTTTAGTCTTTTATTTATTTTTGACAAGTCCATACACATGTATCTGATGCATTTTATCATACCTACCCCAAATCCCCTCTCCCAGACCTGTAGAAGTAATTAATCTTTTGCAGACAGGCTCTTGCCATGTAGCTCAGGTTGGCCTCCAACTCATGATCTTTTAGCCTCAGCCTCTGCAGGGCGAGGTTACAGACACATGCTATCATAACTTTTTATGTTATGATCTTTGTGTACCTTATGTTCTTTTGGTTCCATGGCCCCTTCCTCCATTAAAAATATGTCTAAAGGCCGGGCGGTGGTGGCACACGCCTTTAATCCCAGCACTTGGGAGGCAGAGGCAGGCGGATTTCTGAGTTTGAGGCCAGCCCGGTCTACAGAGACTTGAGATTGATAAGAATCAAGCCACTCCCTTCCCATTTCTGTACCTGCCCTGGAACACGTCACCACAACACCCCTCCAAGAGGACCATGGGCAGTCAGTCACATATTATAATACCTGGACTCCTTCTCCATCCAAAGAGAGCTTCTCAAGTTGAGCCAATAGGAAACCCTCCTAAATCCCACCCTTCTTCTCAATGTTTATATAGTCCCTGTCCATATGGACTAAAGCACACAAGTTATGTCACTGAGGATTGTCTAAGAGTGGCTATCTTTACTCAGCTGTAACTTTTGGGGAAGAATTCTCTCTCTGAAGCATTGGATCTTGGACTGGTTTGGCTTGCCAGAGCTCATGCAGCCCCTGCCATCACCTTGACTGCCCCCACGTCTGTCTCTACTGGTGCTTTGGAGACCTGGGATTCTGGCTGCCTGTCCTACACAGGCCTCCTAAGCCTCTTTGCTTTTCTTCTAAGAACTGTAACATTCCCATCATTGCTGGCCAGACCAGAGCCCCATAGAATCTATTCATTCCCATCTCCACTTCACCCTCTGTCTGATTTGGTGCAGAGGCATCTGACACCCCAAGGAGGAAGCAGACAGACAGCAGGCAATGCCTCTCCCCCACTTTTCTACCCCTGCCATGAAGTCTCATGGGAAAGTACCCAACCCTGTTCTAGAAACTTGGTCAAGCTAACTGCATGGTTTTGGCTTCTGTTAAACTGCTTGCTTGCTTTACTTTCTCTGCAACTGCCAACCAGGATGTAGTTTTTCTGTGTTCTTTGCCTTTTAAAACTCTCTGTAAAATGCATTCAGGGCTGCTCTGTGAAAAATGTTTCCCTCCAGGTAGTCAGCAGCTTAATACAGACTCTCAGTTCAGTCTTCGGTCATGATGAGTGGTCTTTGGGTCTCAACCCCACAACAATACATAATAGATAATTAAAAATTGGAATGTATGATACAGATCCTGAATGCTTCAGGAATTCAGAAAGGCTGTGGTCAGTGAGTTCATATGCTCTTTCATTTTCCATTTGCTCAGTTGTCTGTTCCATTTAATTCCAGCCATAACTTGTAAGTTTATGGGCAGAGAGAGGAAGTGTTGGAGACCATCAGTTTTATTCTCCAGTCTGGTGTAGTTATATATACTGGGAGCTGCACCAGCATGGCCCTGCATCTCCAGATCCTCTGCAGATTTAATTACAAAGCTACAAAGTGGGGGCATAAATTATGCACCATGGCTCGTGTTTTGGAAATCACTGTGTAGCCTGGGAATAAGATAGGAGGTTAGATCCTTGTAATTGATACTCTTCCACTCAGGCAGAATGGTGACGTTTTTCCTCTGTCTTGAGGTGATGTGCCTGTAATTCTACAAGGCTAGCTGGACGTTTAAACTCGACCCAGGCCTCCATCTTTAGCCTCCCTCTGTGGATATACTGGGTCCTCTCACTTTGCCACATCTGTAAGAAGAGGCTGCTTCCAGGGTGCACCAGAGGGAGTCTGAGTCTTTGCATCTCCCCTGAGCTGTTCTGTTCGCCTGGAATGTTTCCCTTGTTCATTCTGGGAAGCCCAGAGAGATTGCCTATTCTTAGTAGTTCTGCTACAAATGTTAGTTTCTCTTCTCTAAGCCAGCCAAGATTTCATGCCTGAAAACTTAGTGCAAACACCACTTCCTTTGGAATCCTTTCCCACCGTCCCTAGAAAGAAGAAAAGAAACACACTTGGATTGAACACTAATTATGCAGAAGCACAATGCTGAGTCCTTTGCACATATCATGCCATCCCAGGGAAAGTTGCATAGATTTTTCTGTGTCCTCAGGGTCTAGGCCAGGAATCTATTGGCTGGAGAGATGGCTCAGCAGTTATGAGATCTGTTCTTACAGAAGATTTGGCTTTGTTTCTCAGGATCCACATGCCAACTCAAGACAATCTGTAACTTCAGTTCCAGAGAATTCAGTGACCCATTCTTCTGACCTTGCAAGCACCAATCATGCATGTGGCATATATACATACGTGCAAGCATTTACACATACACATAAAAAATAAATCATAAAAAAATCTGTCTAGCCAGGCATGGAGCACATTTCCTGTAGTTTCTCAACTTTGATTTTTTTCTCATTATAAATATAATGACTCTTTTAGAAAATTCAGAAGTCACTGAAAGAATATAAAGAAAAAAGAAGCAATTAGCCAAGATCTGACTACAGACATTTTGTGTATATCCTTATAGTCTTCTATAAAGTTGGAATCATATATAATTTTTATAACAATATATTGTCATAATATATTGTTATATTGTTATTTTATAACTTTTTAATTTTTAATTTTATATGTATGAGTGTTTTGCCTGGATGTATGACTGTGCACTACAGCATGCTTGATGTTTGTAGAGGGCAGAAGAAGGAGTCAGACCCCCTGGGACTGGCCTTATAGATGGTTGTAAACTGCCAAGAGGTTGCTGGGACTTGAACCTGAGTCTTCTCGAAGAACAACTAGTGCTCTTTCTTAACTTCAGAGCCATCTCTCTAGTCCCTATATCATTTAAAAAAAAATAGATCCTTATATCTCAGGAATTTTTGTTTGTTTGTTTCTTTGTTTTGTAGTGCTCAGGAATGGATCACAGGGTGGGCACATATTGGGCCTGCATTCTACCCAGAATGTGCCCTCAGCCCTCAAGCATCATTTTAAATGTGTGTGTTATATGTGTATATGTATTATATGGGGCTATTATGACTATTGGGCATTCTTATATTTTCAGACTTTTGCTAGTACAGCAGGATCCCTGCACACAAACCTCAGATAACTTCCTCGGCGATAGACTCGTAGAAGTTGCTGATGAGATTTGCTGTAGTAGCTGGGGTACCTCCTTCTGCTCGTGTGAGTGAAGATCCTAGATAATTGGCATCCACAGTCATTTATAGGGCTGTGGCTATAGCTCAGTGACACAGCCCTTGCATGGCATGTTTGGGGCCCTCCCTGTTCAATCCCTAGCACTGAAAAAATAAAAGCAAAGGCGCAACTCATTTCTACATATTAAGTCTAGCTTCTTTAGTCTTCTGCTTAGGTCTCTGAGGAAATTTGAGAGTCAACCAGGATTCTTTTGTCTCCGTCATTTGGCAGCTTTCTTTATGGACATTGAGACCCTTCCCTACAGCTCTCCGTTTAACCTCCACCCCTGCTATGGTATAGCTGATGTCAACTTTCACATAAATGGAGTGCCCAGTAGTACATGGTGTCCTAACTTCCAAGCCTTGCATAACCTATACTATGCCACATGCCAGTACACAACTCCTGAGATCAATTCAGAAACACCAAACTTCTTTCCTCTGATCACAACCTCTAGTCTCCCATCTGTCTTACATCCACCACACCGCTCTTTAACTCCATGTGAGACCCAATACCATTGCTCAGATCTTTTATCTATCCTACTTTTCTGCCACCACCAGCTTAGACTTAATGGTCTATCATCTTAAGAAAGACTTTTCCCTAGTCTTCTTAACCCTGGAAGTCCTTCTAGCCTTGGTAATTAAAGTTGCTGCACTCAAGTTGCTGAAAATTGTTGGGATTAAAAACTCCCAAAAGATGTAGCTTAATCGGTAAAGTACTTACCTTGTATTCATGAAGCCTTTGTTTCAATCCCTAGCAGTGCATCTGCAAGAGGATCAGAAGTTCAAGGCCAGCCTCAGCTACACAGTGAATTTAAAGCCAGCCTGGACTATGTGAGGCACTGTCTTAAAAAAAAATTCCACCTCTTCACAAATCAGTACTACATCCAGTTTCTACATGGATGTAGTTTCTACATGATGATAGTTTCTACATCCAGCAGGGCTTCACCATTACCTTGAAGCTAGTGCCATTTCAACAACATTTCATTTGTTTAGTGTGTGTGTGTGTGTGTGTGTGTGTGTAGGTCACAGGACAATTTTTAGGAATCAGTTCTGTCCTTCCACGATGTGGGTCTTAGGGATACAACTCAGGTCCTCAGGCTTGGTGGCAAGTGCCTTTACTGGCTGAGCCACCTCTCTGGCCCCCATTTTTACAATTCACCATTTTAAAGCTCACTATGTAGATCCCCCCCCCACATATCCTAGTAATAATTTTCTAATTCACTGTGAAATACAGTTAACAGCATTTTATTTCTTGCATTTGACCTTGGAAGATTTTCCCCCCTAGGTCTTGGCTTATTCTCATTCTTTTCTATCCTAACTGCCTGGTCTCGGCATTTCTCCATGGCCAGTCACCTTCTGTCATCGTCACTGCACTTTGGGCTCTATTCTGTCCCAGATATCTCATCCAGGTCCCGTATGACCTCTGTGCTTCCCCTTAGCTACCACCTATGAATGGAAACTCCCAAGTCTGGATCTGTAGCTCTAGGTTCCTCCCTAAGTTCCAAATTAGAATATCCACTTGTTGGCTCAACACCTAGCATGTCATCTGATGGTAACATCTGAGTGTGCACATCCATCTGAGTGTGCACATCCATCTGAGTGT
>NW_021604579.1:9758022-9782996 GCF_004785775.1 Grammomys surdaster
AGTGTGCACATCCATCTGAGTGTGCACATCCATCTGAGTGTGCACATACTTCAAGTTCAGTACATTCAGCTTTACATATATCAGGAAAACTCCATTTTTCCTGTTCTCAGCCCAGAAATCTGAGTCCAGTTGATCCTTGATTTTCCCTAACTCACTAACACATCTCCTTCCTTCCTTCCTTCTCTCCTTCCTCCTCCTGCTGTTATTCAGGATTTATCATGTCTCATGGGTTCAGGCCCTGATGCCAGCATGTAATCCATCCTGGTCACTACAGATGAGCTGCTCATCTCAAACATTTCTGGGGACTGGAGGAGTAACTTGGTATTGGAACACATGCCTAGCATGTCAAAGTCTCTGGGTTTAATCCCCAGCATCAGATAATAAAATTAATGAATAATGATAATAATCACTCATATTTGACCGTGTAGCATACTCTATGACTAGCACACGCACTAAGAATGAACTCATCTTAGTGAGTCCTTAGACATCTTGAGATGACCGCTATTTGTGTGTAATGTGTGGCAGATCATTGGCACAGGTGTGGGTGTTCCACATAAAACTCAAAGAAGAAATGATGTTTGAAGTTGTTACCCGTGGTTCCGGTCCAGGTCAGGTGTTTTATGTTCTTGGCTTCTTACCTAAAGAATTGGAAATAAGAACTCACACAGATTAGCAAAAGAAGCAAGAAAACTTTATTTTCAAGAGAAATGATAGTATAGATCCAAGAGGGATATATTCCCAAGATTGACAATGGGCCAAATAAATGAGAACATTTAAGGGCTCTAATTGTTGGGGGCTTTTATGAGGTTCAAGAGGTAAAGGAATTTAGATAATAAAGGGCATAGTGAGAGTGGTTTTCTGTTTTGACTGACATTTTAGGTTCTATAATCATTTTTCTGTGTATGTTCCTTCCATGATGCATTTGATTTCAATAAGCTATGCATAAGCATAATATGGTAAATAGGAGATCCTCACTAATGTTTGAGAACACAGGTTTGCCTTGCTGGGCGTGCACCCCAAAGTGGATCAGGCTGAATGGCCTTCCATTCTACCTAGATATATTGGGATCCAGGTGGAAGTGTAACTGCCTAAGTTCACTTATTACTAGGGGAGGAAATTCATCTGTTTTTCCAGAGAGGGGTGTTATCTCAGAGAGGGTGTGTGTGCATGAAATGTGCAAGGTAGTGGAGCCAGGCTGCTGGGTGCAGTACTAGAAGAGAAGAGCTATGCACAACCCAAACCAAGCCGAGGCTCAGGTTACTCAATCCCCCATTCTTGCCTGCCTCTAAGTGGGACTTGGACGATCCCTGAGTTAGGAGATAGAATCACACAGGAAAAAGCAGAGGAGCTCCTTTCAGAGTGGTTTTCATAGTCACTTGGCTCTGGTGGCCATGTCCCAGGTAGCATGCTTCCTATGGGAATATAAGAATAGGCCAGGGACCTCAGGCCTGGAATAATGGTGCAGGGCTGCCATCCCAGCTCTTAGAAGATAGAGATAGGAGGAGCAGAAGTTCAAGACTGGCCTCTCATGTCTAGTGAGTTTGAGCTCAGATTGGAATACGTGAGATGCTGTCTCAAAAAAACAAACAATAGCTGAACAATAAAAATGAGTTTTTAAAGTATATGGCTGGGGGGGAGGGAGGGAGGAGACAGAGGGTAAATCCCACATAAGAAAGGTTAGCTGAAATGTGGGTCTCCAATTGAACACCGAAAGACACCAAAAGATGAGGTCATTTTTTCTCATCCTTCCTTAGTAACCTCTTGCCCCACATCATAGCCGCACCTTCCTAAGCCAGAGACTTCGCTTGTCTTCTCCTGTCTAGTGAAAGGAATGGCTGAAAAGAACCACCCCTTGCTGTTTGCAGACAAAGTCAGCAGGCTTATTTTGCCTTCCTCAAATTTAATCCCACTCTGTTTCCTTTACACCCAGTTAAGGGCAGTTGCATTTTTCATACATTTCTATGTTTTTTTTTCCTTAAGAAGGCAACATTCTGGAAATGTTTTGTTTGATGACCAACAAATACCAATTAAGAAATCCAACACAATAACAGCAATAACAAAAGACAGTTGGTGGCAAGTTCGGGAAGAGAAGGATGCAGTCTAACAACAGACTGCATTGTGGGGTAATCTGCACCTACACTGAGGGCTGGGGAAAAGGCGCACGCACACAAGCACACACATTTCTAAACAGCTGTGTACAGGAAGGAAACTTCCTATTGAGAAACATGAGCCATTCTTGATCTTCCTTAAAAAAAATGGGGGAGGGTTGGGGATGTTGTTCAAAAGAGCAATGCGTAGCACAGTCAGATGCAGGTTTGCACAGTCAGATGCAGGTTAGCACAGTCAGACGCAGGTTTACTCCAGCTAGGCATGGTGGTGTATAATGATAATCTCAGCACTCAGGGAGGTGCGGTGGGGGCGCTGAAACAGGAAGACTGTCTCTGGTTTGAGGCCAGCCTGAGCTACATAAGGAAATCCTGTCTTACATAAAGAATCCCATAAGCAAACAATATACAAACACACCAACAACCACTAAACACACAAAAACACCACCAACACTAAAACATCAGCTACTTAACTGATTATCCAGACACACAAGCAAGAGAAAACAACACTGGATTCCATTATTTAGCAGAATTAAAGCTTGGTATCAAAAACCTGTAATCTCAGTTCTTGGAAGGTGGCAGCCTCTGGAATCAGGAGTGTAGGATCATCTTTCACTTCCTGTCAACCTGGACTGTGGACACGGTCTCAAACTTAATTAATCATGCAGGATAAATATATAGTAGCATATCTTTGCCATTCTCTATCCATATTGTGATTGTCCAATTACAGACTCTTTTGTCGTTCACTTGGCTCTTGGTTGACGCAGGGGCTACTTTGTAGCTCTGGTTGGCTTAGAACTTGCTTTGTGGCATTCCTCTTGCCCTTCTCGTGGGTACAAGGACTACAACAAGCACTTTCTGCCACCTCTATGCCTGGCTTCACCTCCAGTCTGCTCCTCCTTGTTTTAGCTTTAGCTTTGCTGAAAAAAGAATTTCTCATCCTCAGGAGCTAGAGAGATAGCTCAGTGATTAACAGTCTTTTCTCCACAATCATGAGGACTGGAGTTTTAGCACCCATGTGACAAGCCTGGTGTCCAGTGCATGTCTGTAACCCCAGCTCTGACGGAGTGGATACAGGAAGATGACTAGGGTTTGCCAGTTTACAACATAGTCAAAAAAACATGAGCCTCAGTTTCAGTGAAAAACTCCACCTCAAAAGGGACAGATAGAATGATAGAGGAGGAATCAAGGTCTCTTCTGACCTCTGTGCACACACAGGCAACCCTCCTTACATGTGTACTTACACAGACACACCTGTGGGAGTCTCTGCAAGCATCACGGTTGGCAGGGTAATGATCCGGGTGAGGTAAGAATAAAAATCAGTTCAGCCTGACTTAGCGAAGTCTGTCACCAGGTGATTTAATTTAGCCGTATTGAAGCAGAGTACAACTTTGGAAAAAAGTTTCCTGATGACAATTAACTCAGTCCTTTGTATACAACAAAGTTTAAGACATGTTTACATTGAAACTCTTTACAAAGTACTCACGGCCTCTTCCATAAAGATGGGTTCTTTTGACTCAGAGATAAAGCTCAGGATAAGGGCCTGGGAGAATGACTGGGGTAAACACAATGCCTGTTGGAGACAGAACTGGCCTAGCTCTAAGATAACACAGAAGTCACTTAGGCTGTTGTAAAGTACAAGTGACATCTCTCATGAGGATGGGTTTTATGGATTGAGAAGCAATGCTCAAGATTTAGGGGTAGGAGGAAAGTCTGTGATAAAAAACATAATATTCTGGGTATTTGGGTGAAGCCTGGCCCTACAGATAGCAAAACATCACCAGGTAAACTGCATCCATCCCCAGTATTCTGGGAGAAAAATAGGTAAACAAGCCTGAAGAGACAAGCCTGCATGAATGTTTAACATTCCTGGCTTCTCCAGTGCTTAGCTGTGTGCACAAGGACCTCTTGCTTCTTGCCTTCTACACACACACACACACACACACACACACACACACACTTCTAAAAGATCTTATCCTGGATTGAGATTTTTTTGTGTACAGGCCTGCAATTCCCACTACTTGAGTGACTGAGGCAGGAGGATCATAAATTCAAGGCCAGCCTGAACTATATAGCAAGAACTCCATCTTAACAAAACAACAAAACAAATAAAATTACTTTTTTTTTTGGCTAGTAGTACATCAGTGGTAGAGTGTATGCTTAGCACACACAGTCCCTGAGTACAATCCCAGCACAAAGCAGACAGTTGCTGATCCTCTAAGTGGTAGGATGTCTTAGCCCCAGTTCCTGTCCTCAGTAAATTTGTAGGGGATAATGATTAGCATTATCTCTTCTCTTGGCTGAGTCTAACTTTCTGTTTCCTCTATGCTTCAGCACCTTTTCTTTCCAGGCAAGGCCTGAAACAGAGGAATATAGGAACAAGACCAGCATGTCTCCACCCTGTTTAATTTTAGCTGATGAGTGTAGAGTGTAGACAAAGTGCTATGAGCTGGACTTTGTCTTAGGAGTCAAGCCTCTCCTCCTGTCCTTTGCTGTTGACTTGTCTTTTCACAGTGGAAGTTAAGGAGTGGCTTCTGGTGCCTGGTGACCCTGAGGAATGCTGAGACAGACTGAGAGGTTGATGATACTGTCCATATTATGTCTAAAGCATTTAAAAATTATTTCTAATTATGTGTATACGTGTGTGTCTGAGCACAAACTCTCAGGGGTTTGTTTGTGTGAGTGCAGTGTCTAAGGAGGGTCAGAAAATGACATCAGATACCCTGGAGCTGGGATTAAAGGCAGTTAGTTGCGAGATCTGGGAACTGAACTTGGGTCTGGTGAGAGCTAATCCATGATCTTAATCACTGAGATAGCTCTCCAGCCTTACAAAGCATTTTACACACACACACACACACACACACACACACACACACACAGAGAGAGAGAGAGAGAGAGAGAGAGAGAGAGAGAGAGAGAGAGAGAGGAGGTGGGGGGAGAACATAGGGAACATAGCTTGCAGCTGGGATAAAATAATTTGGAAATACAGATTTTATTTCTTGTTGACTTTTTTTGATAGAGGAAGTTACCAGGAAGCCCAGGCTGGTCTTCAGCTTGGGTTGGGCTGCCCCTGGCGCCCAAGCACTCTGATCCCTGACATTACTAGCATCAGAGCCACTACACTGGGCTGTAATTCTAGTTCTTTTATTTTTGTCTGCTTTTTTGAGACACAGTATCTAGCCCACGCTGACCTTGAACTACATCTGTAATCTTGTTTAACTTAAATTTCTGATCCTCCTGCCTCCACCTCCTAATGCTGGGATTACAGGTGCACACCCTTATGCTCATTGATGCTGTGCTGGGGATTGAACCAGGGCTTTGTGTATATGAGGCAAGCATTCACACATGCTTTGGTTTTTTATTGATCCTCTCTTCCCGTTGCTCTTCCCCACTCTCTACCTTGAATCCTTCCTTCTGAAAGTAGTTCCATTTCTATTTTCATGTCACATGTATTCTACTACCTTCTTTTCCCCTTCCCCTTCCCAATATGGTCCCCTTTCTAGTTACATAATCCACAGCCAAACCCATAGACACATACGTACATATATAGAAATGAAAATACAGAATCTTCATGTGAGAGTGAACATGTCCTATTTGTCTTTCTGAGTTAAGATTATCTTTTAATGAAAATTTCTAGATCCACCCACTTGGCCAAAACTTTCATTTTCCCCTCACATTTATTAGTGTGTGTGTGTGTGTGTGTACATACCCATGCCCATGCCATGGTATGTGTATGGAGGTCATAGAACAACTTGTGGGAGTCAGTTCTGTCTATCCTAAGTTTTGAGCTCAGGTTGTCAGGCTTGGCAACAAGCTTTTTTACCTGCTGAGCCATCTCCCCAGTCCTCATTTTTTTGTATAGCAAAATAAAATTACATTGTGTATATGTACTACATTTTTCAGTATTCATTTGTATCTACTGATGGACATGTAGGCTTACTCATTTTCTTCATATTGTAAATAGTGCATCAATAAAATGGACCTGCCTGAGGCTGATTTAGTTACCTCCACCTTTCTTTTAAAGTCAAGATTTTACTAATGTACCCCAACCTGGGTTGGAAACACTTACTTTTCAGCCTCAGCTGGCCTTGAATTTACAGTGATCCTCCTGCCTCTTCCCTGTGTCCCATCAATGCTGGTATTATAGTCATAAACTACCGCACCCAATGTTCAGTTTTTTACTATGTAGGAGTACCCTCTAAAATAATGATGGAAATGTACTGAGTACATAAACCCATGCCATGGTTGTTAACCACTGTCAGGCTTCACATAGTCTACATGATTGTATAAGCTACACGTTCATCGCCCTGGCAGTGTAAGTTTACTTACCCCAGCATTGTCATGAGCCCAGCACTGTGTCTGTACTATGTCGCTATGATAGCCCTAACACCACTAGTTAACAGGAGCTTCCTAGTTTGGCTCTGTTATAATCTCATGAGGCCACCATCCTACACGCTGTCTGCTGTCACGTGGTGCAGGACTGTGCTGCTGGGTCCTGGCTTCACAGTCCATATCCTTACATACTGAGCTCTGAGTGTCCCTCACCCAGAGGCAGATAGAAGCACTCCTGTAATTTCCAAACCTCTGGCACCTAGGTCATACTCTCCCATCTCCCCTTTGTTGGCATGAATGAGGATGTCCGTGACTAGATGCCGTTAACCCTTTCACTTGGGCTTAGAGTCCCAGTCTTACCAAGGGCTTGACCACTACTATTTTCTCCTTTTTCTAGGATGTCTTCATTTTGACCTCCTCTGGAAACAAGCAAAATAATATAACTTCATCTATGTTTTGTTCTGAGACAGAGTCTCACACTGAAATCCAGGCTAGCTTGGAACTCATAGTGATCCTACTGCCTTAGCCTCTTGGGTATCTTCTTCTTCTTCTTCTTCATCTTCTTTTTTTTTCTCTTTTCTTTTTCGAGACAGGGTTTCTCTGTGTAGCCCTGGCTGTCCTGGAACTCACTCTGTAGACCAGGCTGGCCTCGAACGCAGAAATCTGCCTGCCTCTGCCTCTCAAGTGCTGGGATTAAAGGCGTGTGCCACCATCACCCAGCAGGGTATCTTCTATCTTAAGAGAAAACATAATAAAAAACAAGGAAACAAACAAAAACAAAGAAAACTCCTACAAACCTAATAGCTTCTACAGAATATTCTCGTTTTAGCTCCTTCTAATATTTGCATAGCCGATACCACCCATCCATTGATATCCTATTATACTAGCTTATTAAATTCTCAGTAAAGCAGTGCTGGATAGTTTTTTTTTTCTAAAAAAAAATTCATTTTACTTATTTGTGTGTATTTGTATATGTGGACACAAGTGTGTGCCACAGCTTGTACATGGAAGGCTGAGGACAGCTTTCTGGCGTTAGTTCTGTCTTTTATCATGTGGGGCCCTGGGGTCAAACTTGAGTCATCAGGCTTGGTGACAAGTGCATTTACCCACTGAGCACTTCTTCCTCCTCCCCCCTTCCCTCCCCCTCCTCCTCTTCCTTCTCCTCCTCTTCCTCCTCCTCTTCCTTCCCCTCCCCATCCTCCTCCTCTTCTTCCCCCCACCCTCCTCCTCTTCCTCCTCCTCCTCCTCTTCCTCCTCCTCCTCCTCCTTCAAGACAGGGTTTCTATGTGTAGCTCTGGCTGTCCTAGAACTTACTCTGTAGACAAGTGGCCTTGAACTCACAGAGAACTTCACCTGCCTCTTCCTGGGATTAAAGGCATGTTTCCCTCTCAACTCCCAACACATTGAGCTTTCTTCCCAGGCCCCCACGTTTTTGGTTTTTTTTTGTTTTTTTTTTTTTTTTTTAAGACTCGGTCTGCTACTGAATTTATATCTCACCAATTTGGCTAGACTAGCTAACCAGCAAGCTCCAGGGAACTTCCTGTCCCCTCTTCCCAGCACTGAGATTACAGGTATGCACTGTACGATCTCCTTTTGTGTGGGAATGTGGGATCTGAACTCAGGCCCTCATGCTTATGCAGCAAGCACTGTACCAGCCGAGCCATCTCTGGAGTCTCACTATTGGGCAACTTTCCTGTTTAGTTTCTTAGTATTTGCTTCTATCGCAGACGATTCCAGCACCTTGAATGGTGTCTAGATATGGCTATGTGAGTCATAAATACTTCCAGTGTAGCTGTAGGCTGCCAGTGGTCTATCCTTTCTGCCTCTGTCTCCTCCTACTTTTCTTTTTACCTTACTGCTTCACTCAGTGAGTTTCTGTTTCTTCAACATGCCTGGCTCACTCCCAACATCTGTTCTGTTCACTAGCTGGTCATGTTCCCTGGGAAGTTCTTCCCCTCGCTTACTCCCTCATTTTCTTCAGGTCTTTGCTTCTGTCAAAAGTTAAAGAATGAAGATTGGGAAGATGGTTAAGAGGGTAAGTGCTTGCACACAACCAGGAGGACTCAATTTCAGATCCACAAAACCACACAAAGCTGGATGGGATATTGTGTCTCTGTATTCTTAGATGTCTGTAGTCAGGAGAATCCTCACAAGCTCTTAGGCCAACTAGCCTGGTGTCTTAGTTTGGATTTCCATTGCTGTGAAGAGACAGCATGACCCAGGCAACTCTTATAAAGGCCAACAATTGGGGCTTGCTTACAGTTTCAGAGGTTCAGTCCATTATCATCATGGCAGAAAGCAGGCAGACATGGTGCTGGAGGAGCTGAGAGTTCTACAGCTTGATCCAAAGGCAGCTAGCAGGAGACTTATCTTTTGCAGGGAACCAGGAGGAGACTGGAATTCCCATCAGACAGAGCTTGAGCATAGGAGGCCTCAAAGCCCACCCTCACAGTGACATACTTCATCCAACAAAGCCACACCTACTCCAACAAGGTCACACCTCCTACTAGTGTCATTCCTTTTGGGCCAAACATTCATACACATGAGTACATGAGAGCTCACATTTGGTATATACAGAGGTGAGTAATAAAAGACTCTGCCTAAAACAAGGTAGAAGGTGAAGACCAACACAGCTGGTTGTCTTTTGACTCTTATGAGTACTACTGCGTGTGTGTGTGTGTCTGTGTACACACAGACACACACACACACACAAATTAAAGAATGCAGTTATATCATTTGTAGGAAAATGAATACAACTGGAGATGACCATATTAACTAAGTTAAGCCAGTTTCAGAAAGGCAAATATTTTCAACCATTTGTGGTGCCCAGATTTTATATGTATTTATACTTATATAAACTTATATTGAACACAGAAGTAAAACTGTCTAGAGGGACAAATGAGACTAACGGGAGGGGAGAGGCAAGAAAGAGGAGAGTTAGGAGCTATGAGGGGCAATACACTCAATACACAATCTATACACGTATACAGCTTTGAGAAAGTTCCCTTCTCATTCAGACCCAAACCCTCTTCCCTTTATTTTTTTCTCATAGCACTTAATAATTTGTAATTCACACAGCATGGATTTAGTTGTTTATCCTTGCCTTCCTCTCTACCTTCTGCAAATGTTCTCAAAGCCTTAAAAGAGGGCATAGGGCAAACAGCATGTGTTCAAGTGCAGTCCCCTGATTCTGGGAACTGGATTTAGGGACTCACATATGCTGGGCAAGCACTCTGCTGCTGAGCTGTATTCCTAGACTATAGTTATTAAGTGAGTGGTTTGTGTAACAAATACATAAATGAACATTGGGAAAAGTATCCTTTGAGGGGTAAAGAATGACCTATATGTTTTCTTAAGTGAAGGCAAGTATGATAGCTATTCTTGGTTGTCAACTTGACTACATCTGGCATTTACTAAAACCCAAAAAATGGCTGGGCACACCTGTGGGGGATTTTTGCTTCATTGGATCATATGAAGTGGGAAGATCCACTTCTAATTCAGATCTTTGAAGTGGGAAGACCCACCTCTAGTCTGGGACATCCTTTCTGCTGGAAGCCTATAAACAGAGTTGAAGAAGGAAGCTCTCTCCTTTTCTGCCTGCTTCCTCTCACCCTTGCTAGCAAGTCCATTACTTCACTGACATTAGAGCCTACTTTCTCCAGATTTTAGCATATACTGAAAACTAGCTGAGATTTTCTATGCATTGACAGCCATTGTTGTCTTAGCTGAACCACAGCTTGTTCTCCTGGTATGCATGAAGCCCTAGGTTTTTCTCTACATTAAACAACAACATTCCCCCGTATTTTTGCCTACGTGTATATCTGTGTACTGCATGCATGCCTGGGGCCATAGAGTCCAAAAGAGGATGTCGTATCCTCTGGAACTGGAGTTACAGATGGTTGTTAGCCTCCATTTGAATGCTGGGAATCAGACCTAGGTCCGCTGGAAGAGCAGCGAGTATTCTTAACTGGTGAGTCATCTCTCAACCTCCCAATCACTAGGTTCTCCTCCTCCTCCTCCTCCTCCTCCTCTTCCTCTTTCTTCTAGATTTATTTATTTTATGTATGTAAGTACACTGTTACTCTTCAGACACACCAGAAGAGGGAATCAGATCTCATTACAAATGGTTGTGAGCCACCCTGTGGTTGCTGGGAATTGAACTCAGGACCTCTGGAAGAACAGTCAATGCTTAACTGATGAGCCATCTCTCCAGCCTTCCCAATCACTAGGTTCTTTAAAAAAAAAATAAAGAATTCTTTTGCCAGGTGTGGTGGCTCTCACCTTTAATCCCAGGCCAGAGGCAGACAGATCTTTGTGAGTTCAAGGCCAGCCTGGTCTGCACATAGCAAATGCCAGAACAGCCAAGGCTGTTTTGGAGACTACTGATCCTCTGGTCTCCCAAGTGCTGGGATTACAGGTATCCACATCACGCATGGCTTGGATAAATAATCTTAATATTCACACTCACTTTCTCAGTTTTCTGCCTCCCTAACAGCCCGCCCTACACACAATAGACAAAGAAAGAAACAAAGCACACTTGACTAGGATTGCCAGGGGCGTGAGTCTACCGGCAGCACAGAGGAGCCGCACCTGGCCCCGCCCACTAACGCCCCAGTCCCGCCTAAGCTCTCGGAGGCTCCGCCCCCTGCATGCCAAATGCCATATAGGCGACTGACGTCAGGCCGTTTGTTGTCATTGGCGGCTCCCAAGATGGCGTCCATCGTGGAAGGGCCGCTGAGCAAATGGACTAACGTGATGAAGGGATGGCAGTATCGTTGGTTCGTGCTGGACTACAATGCAGGGCTGCTCTCCTACTACACGGTGAGTGGCTGAGGCCCCGCTGCCGGGACGGCGAGCTACGGGGAGCCGGGGCGGGGGTGCTCAGCTGTGGAGACCGCCGTACGCGAGGTTCCCTTGTGGAGGAGGGCTTTGCGTGCGGGTAGCCAATGACCAGGAAGGAGATGCGGACTCAGCCAGTGAGCAGCGCCGGCTGGCTGATTTATGGGCCGGGGGGCGAGCCGGTGCCTCAGGGAGTGGTTCTGGGACTAGGTAGGGTCGGCTCCTGGGCGAGGTACGGGTGGGCGTAGTCTCGGTGTGGCTGGTCAGCCGAGTGGTCCACAGTGTGCGTCCCCAGCCCGGGCACTGGCCGCACCCCTTAGCTTCCCTCCAGGGCTCGAAGAGCGCTGCCTTCTCGGAGCAGTGGTCAGAGGAGCCTGGCCAGGTCCAAAGGTGACCCTCGTCAACACCGTGGGCTCTGAAATCCCGCCCGTCTGTCCTGCTAGGCTGTCCTACTCTGGGGATGCACCCCTCTTTCCAGCGGGGCGCGAGTGTAACGGACTCTGTAACTTTTGAGAGCAGAGGATTCCCTCCACGGGAGTCTTCTGGCTGCGGAGATGTAGAAAGGAAGAGATGGTGCGGTTGCCCTAAAAGTTGTGTTCTGGAGAGGGCCGACTGTTCGACTTTACTGTTGTTGATGCGAGTTAGTGGCCCAGGGTAGATGAAGTGCTGTGGAGCCTATGTTCTGACCGCCTCTTCCACCCCCTTCGCGTTAGAGATGGAACGTGGGCAGTGTTGGAGAAATTACTAACGGGGCTACTTTATTTGAGCTGTATCGTTAATAACAGCCCGTGAGAAGAAGAAAAGCACTCTGAAGGACAAAATATAGAATGTCTTTAGGAAATAATAGAAGAAAAAGGAAGAAATACGGTTATGGGATGAAGTGTTAGTGTTGATGAGAGAAGTAGGAATACATAGTTATTCATTCATTTTAAAAATATCATTGAGTTCCTGTTCTGCCGGTCTCCATTCCAGCAAGAATTGACAGCGGTGTAGACGCTGCCTCTCTTCTCGAGAGCTTTTAGTGTAGTCTAGTGGGCACCTTAATTCATTTACTCTTAATAAATTCGCAAGGTAGGTATTCATTATCCCCATTTAATGTTCCCATTTTACAGTTTTGGAATCTGAGGCTCCAGGCTTTTAAGTAATTAGCTCAAGATCGCTTAGGCAGCTGTGAGTGGTGGAGTCGGGATTCCCATTAAATTTCTCTTGCTACAAGAAGAAAAGTACATGCTGTTAGGCGGGTCTGCAAGAATAAAAGAGTTGATCACCTTTATCACTCTTTGGATATGAACTTCTGTTCTCTGTGTCTTTATTTTTTGATCAGCCCAGAGCCTCACATATGCTAGGTCAACACTTTACCACCGACCCACATTCCTAGCCTCTCTTCTTCTTCTTCTTCTTCTTCTTCTTCTTCTTCTTCTTCTTCTTCTTTTTTTGTTTGGTTTTTTGAGACAGGGTTTCTCTGTGTAGCCCTGGCTGTCCTGGAACTCACTCTGTAGACCAGGCTAGCCTCGAACTCTGAACTCAAAAATCCGCCTGCCTTTGCCTCCCAAGTGCTGGGATTAAAGGCGTGTGCCACCATCGCCCGGCCCTAGCCTCTCTTCTACATCAAATTTGAATGAGACACAAACATATTATTCAAAGCTAAATACAGTGGCCCGTATATATAGCCTCTTAATTTTAAGGTCAAGCCAGGTTAGGGTACCTAATGAGACCTCGTCTCAAAAACACAAACAAAAACAAAAAACCCCACCTCACCCCCCCAAACCAAAAACACTCAAAACCAAAACATATTACACACATACCATATTAAGATTATGTCAGATGGAAAAGGAACAAGTACACATTTTATCCTGAAAAACTGAAGAATTATGAAATCCTATAAGAAAAAGAATAATATCAAGTTTCACTACATATAAATGAGATAATCAGCAAACCCCATGGGACCTAGCCCAAATATTCACGACGGGGTGACTTCAACTAGCAGCTCTGTAGAATTTAGTTACTCTTTTTTGGTTTTTCGAGGCAGGGTTTCTCTGTGTAGCCCTGGCTGTCCTGGAACTCACTCTGTAGACCAGGCTAGCTTCGAACTCTCAAACTCAGAAATCCACCTCTGCCTCCCAAGTGCTGGGATCAAAGACGTGCACCACCACTGCCCAGCAGAATTAAGTTACTCTTTAAATCCCAAATTTGTGTGGTCTGAATCTAGGGCCATCCTAGAGAGGTCTCAAGTTAAGATTCTAGGGAGCTCTTAGCCCAGATAAAATGTCCCTTTTCCTTGTTTTCTTCCTTTCCTGTTTTTTTTTTTTTTAATCTTTTCTGTCTGTCTCCTTGTCCTTGTAGATTTAGAGTGTTTGGACTCCTTGTCCTTCTGACGAAATAGAAGTTTTCCATAGACTTCTTTTTTCTTCTGTAATACCTACCTTCCAAGATTAGATTCTATAAAACATTACCTTTGTTAGAGGAAGAGGGGGATTTTATTTCTTGATGATGGCTGTGTTAAAACATTCTCCTATTGTTTACTTACAGGGAATTGTACTATCTCGTGAAGCTAGAATGATAACCACAAGGAGAGAGTAGGAGTCAGATCGAATGTAGGCAGTGAGTTCTGTCACAGTTTGAGCGCATTAGCATTCTGATGAGTTTGTCTATATTAATGGTTTGCATGTGGCTAATTCTTACAGCCACACCTTCTAGTAAGAATATCTGAACTGGTTGTGCCAAACTTTTTTCTAATGCATTTAATTTTCAAAAGATAAAACACTCAGACAATTTAAATACAAACCCAGCAGAGTGGCTGTCAGTCAGTGTTGCCACTGAGTGTTCCCAGTTTCTCTGCCTCTTCTCCATGAGGAAGAAGGCTCTGATATTTTATCCATATTCATTTTCCTTATCTGCAATGTAATCTGCGTTTTCTTATGGACACAAGGACTTCTCTGCATCTGTGTCAGGGATTTCAAATCCCACTTCGTCTTCCATGACATTGCTGCTTGGTTCTTCATTAAATGTAAAGTTACCAAGAGCTTTTCTGGATCATTCTCAACATAGAGTCTTAAGACATACAGCCCTTGATTCTTGATTCCCTCTAAGTCAAGGGGGATTCGTACTGGCAGTACTAGTGTGTGACCCTTCCAGGCACCTGTGCTTGCAAGCACTGAGCTGGCTGCAGAACCCTGAGCTTGGTTTAGTTTCCCACAGGGCACAGAGTTGTGCCAAGTGGCTGTTTCAAGCCTAGTGTTGGAAGCTGGGGTAGTATGGGAAGGCCAAGGGCAAGCAGCAGACAGGCAAAAAGGACATGAGCTGATATGGCCACACCAACCCAGAACATTCTTGCTAGTTGTATCACATTTAATCAGGGTAGCAAATAGTCACTTTGTTCCTTGTTTCCAAAATTACTTGAGATCTAGTCTGGCTCTGTGGTTGTTGATCCTTCCAGGTTGTTCCAGAAAATTCTAAATTAAACTAGATTGCCCTTGCTTTAGAGTCAGCCTCTACTGAGAATCAGTATTAAATCTCAGGACTGAGCTAGAGTCACCGGGATTGAACTGAAATAGGTTCAGCTAAGCCTTTTTTTCAGCCTAGAACTTCACGAAAATTTACCAAACTCTGGGGGTGCAATGATTTTTTTTTAAATGAACAATTACAGTTTTTATTTGTGCATGTGTTTATGTTTCTCTGCAGGCAGATTTTATGCCACAGCACCTGTGTGGAAGTCAGGACAACTTGAGGTAGCCAGCTCTCTCCTTCCACCATGTGGGTCCCAGGGATAGAACTCAGGCTGTCAGCCTTGGTGGTAGTGCCAGCTGAGCCATCCCTCCAGCCTGGAATGATCTTTTTACTTTATTCTTTTCATTTGTTTCATAATCTCTTTGCCAGGCTGGTGGTTGAACTCACAGCCTTGTTAGGCAAACATGCTCCCCAGCCTAGTGTTTTGCTTTTGAAGGAACACTTACTGTATTGTTACAGGGACTCCTTTTCAGGTCTGACTATCCATTCGCACACACACGAGTGTGTGTGTGTGTGTGTGTGTGTGTGTGTGTGAAATTTTTGAGCCCTGGCTGACATGGAACTCACAGAGATCCACCTGCCTCTGCCTTCAGAGTACTAGGATTAAAGGTGTATACCACCACCGCATGGCCTTCAATCAGCCTCTTAATCATAATCATTAGTTATCATGTATTCTAGTGCTAGTCCACTCAGCAGCCACTTTTGTAGGGCTGACTTTGTAATAGTGCAGTTAGTGTATATGCTTGGAGTGCAAGTGTTGGTTCCTTCATGTAAGAACTTCTGATCTAGCTGAGATACCCAAATATAGTTTCAAAGCACTATGGCAAGTGGCTGAAGACATGGCTTCAGAGAATGACCAAGGAAGACACCCAGTTGTTAACTTTGGGCCTCCACACACATGCACACACACATGTGCCCCCAAACATGTGAACATGTACACATAGTGCACACACAGTACACACATGTGCACATATATACACCAAATCATTGTGACAAGGTCAACAATAGAAATAGAAATCTGCAGAAGTGTCCGGAAAAGATCAGAAGGACATTTGAACCAAGGCTTAAGAGATGGAGGTTGAGAAAAGAAAAAAGGCTATTTTAGGCAATAGGAAAACAAGAATAGACTGGAAAGCTTCAGAGCATAATATGTATTAGGAAGGTTTTACAAATTTCTAAGCAGTACTAATGTAAAGATGTATTTGAGAGATGGTAGGAGATTGAATTCTTGAAGGTATTTGGAGTCATAGGTCAGGCCAGGAGATAGATAAGGACTTACTGGGCAATAGCACAAAATTATTTTATTTTATTTTATTTTATTTTATTTTATTTTATTTTATTTTATTGTGTTTGTATGGTACATGTGTGTGCATGTGGAGGCCAGAGGGCTGACAGTATCTTCCTTGTCAAGTTTCTCCTTGTTTATTTATTTAATTAAAAAAATTATGTGCATAGGTCTTTGGATTGCATGTATGCCCATGCAACATGTGTGTGCCTGGTGAGTCAGATTCCCTGGGACTGAAGTTTGAACCTCCATTTGGGTGCTGGGAATTAAATTCAGGTTCTTTGGAAGTGTAGCCAATGCACTTAACTGCTGAGCCATCTCCCCAGCTCCTTCTGCCTTAGTTTTTGAGACAAAATTGAACCTGGAGCTCATCCATTTGGCTAAGCTGGCTCCAGCTTTGGGAGCTCCTTTTCAGGTTGATGAGCTCCAGGTATCCACACATTCCTGCCCCTGCCCTCCTTCCCCCAGCACTGGTGTTGTAGATGTATGGTTGGTATACCTGGCTTTGATGGCAGTCCTAGGGACCCAAACATAGGTCAGCAAGCTTGTGTGGCAGCACTCTACTGACTGAGCCCTACCTTCAGCATCCCCCACACCTTCCTTCTTAAGAGTAGAGTTTTGTGTCCAGGCTGGCCTCAAACTGGGATCCTCCTGCCTCTACCTCTTGAGTGAGTTCTATTTTTATTATTAGGTGAGATGACCAGGGAGAACTAAGGTTATAATTTTGAGAACACTGTGTGAACTATCAATTTCTAATGTGAATCATGGTCATAAAAGAGATGAGAAAGGAGGGAGGGTTAGAGGAGATACAGTTTTGTGAGGAGTTGGAGGATGAGAAAGTTGGTAGATTTGTATAATTTGCTGACTTGGCAAATATTGTGTATTTACTATGTCAGGCTTTTTACTGAAAAGTAGAGTTAACAAATGAGGTGGAAGTCACCCATATTGTTGTAACACTTGGAGTGTGCTGGAGGACACAGCAGGTAAAAGCTGTGGGGACACACATGATGTTTGGAGTATGGGCCCTGAAGGTGTACACCTGACAGTCTTAGCAGGTTTAGACAGGTTTTCTAAAGGAAATAAGATTATTGTGACCTGAGTAAAGAGGTTAGACCCATGAGCAGAGAGGGAGAAGTACTGGAGACACGGAATGATTGCTTCTGGAAGAGACAGCTAAGGAGTCAGGGGTACAACTTGGGTTGGAAGCCAGCTCTAGAGAGGTGACCTTGAGTGCTAAGTGAGCAGAAGTGAGGTGTGTGGTGGATCATGAAAGGCTTTCTTGGCATTTCATCTTGAAATGCTAAGCAATTTGAACTTCATCCCCAGGGCTTTGAAAAGTCATATTCTAAGTACTTTTGTTATTGAAAAGACTTTTACTGTAGAAAAAATTTGAACTTCTATAAAAGAGGATAGAACAATGAATTATTGACATCCAGCTACACAGTTCTCAGCATATTGTTGAAGTTATGCCTGGTTCTGCCTTCTAGCACCATGCTCCCAGGAATAAGACTCACACTCAAAATATATTTACAAATACCTTGGCCATATAGCTAGACTCTTCTCTGACTAGATATAACTTAAAATATCCCATTTATTCTGGCCTACATTCTGCCATGGCTGGTTACCTGTGCTCAGGTACCATGCATCCGTATGGTCACATCTTTGGCAAAACTCTATCCCAGAATCTTTTCTTTCTCCTGAATATTCTACCTCTATTTCCTGCCTAAGCCAAAGGCATTGGCTTTTTAATTGGCAGATGGTATATCCTTACAGTACATAAGATATTCTCTCTATAGCATATGGATAATCCTGTTTATTAATACTCCCACCAGCTCCTTTTCTCTGTTCTCCCCCCTCCTTCCTTCCTTTCTTCCTTTCTTCCTTCCTTCCTTCCTTCCTTCCTTTCTTTCTTTCTTTCTTTCTTTCTTTCTTTCTTTCTTTCTTTCTTTCTTTCTTTCTTTCTTTCTTCTTTTTAGAGACAAGGTCTTGTGTAGCCTCACCTGTTCTTAAACACTTATAGCTAAAGATGATCTTGAGCTTCTCATCCTCCTGCCTCTACCTCCCAAACAGAGGGGCCACAGATATATGGCACCACACCCAGAATGTGTGTGTATGTGAATATATATGCACACACACACATACACAGACACATACATACACACACACATATACATATATGTGTGTGAGTGTATATTTAAAGACAGGATCTCACTGTGAAGCCAGAGCCATTCTTAAACTCATAGGATTACAGGTGAGTGTTGTTGTGCCCAGCTCAATGGGATTATTTTTAAACATAATCCAAATACTATGTTAAGGGTTATTTGTGAACATTTCAGTGTATATTGCTAAACATTAAGAGTTCTTAAAAAGTTTTTAAAAATTAAAATTGTATAGTGTATGTCTGTTTGTGCTTGTGTATGTGCGTGCTCAGAAGATAGTTTGCTTGTGCATGTCTTCACAGTCAGAGGACAACTAGCCAGAGGGAGTTCTCTCTGTCCAGCATAATGGGTTCTGGCTCAATGGCTCAAAAGTTTCTTGTTTTAAAAAGTGTTACTAAAATACCTTTATTATTGTTGAATTGTAATAATTTAGTAATGTCAAATATGAAGTCTGTTGATTTCCTGAGTCTTAACCGTTATTCTTTTTTTTTTTTTTTTGGTTTTTCGAGACAGAGTTTCTCTGTGTAGTCCTGGCTGTCCTGGAACTGACTCTGTAGACCAGGCTGGCCTCGAACTCAGAAATCCGCCTGTCTCTGCCTCCCAAGTGCTGGGATCAAAGGCGTGCGCCACCACTGCCCAGCTTAACCGTTATTCTTTCAGCAGTTGCTTTGAGTCAGGGTTCCAAACAAGATCCACACATAAATAAACCTCCTGAGTATCTGGGGCTGGAAAATGGCTGATTCTGTAAATAGCTGTGCGAATATGAGGACCTGAGTTTGGATTCCCAGCACACATTTAAAAAGCTGAGCCATGGCGTTCCTGTCTCCCAGAGCTGGGAATGGAGAAACAGATCCCTGGAGTTTATTGGCCTGCTAGCCAAGATGAATGAGGGAGGGATAATAGTTTTGGGGCCCGATGGGTTGAAGTGATGTGTTAAGGGTCTGGAGTTTGGGACAGAAATCTGGGCTGAAGATATTAAGTTTTCACATAAGAAGAATTGAGTGCCTGAAAACTGGTATCTTTAGAGACAGTTCTTATTGCCTTTTAACCAGTCACTCTAAAGCATAGCAACAGGAAACACCATTTCATAGTTTCTGTGGGACAGAACCTTTTGTGTTTCAAGCTCAGGGTCTCATGACATTGCAGTCAGGATTGCTTCATCTGAAGCACCTGGCTGGGCTTGCTTCTAAATCGCCATTGGCAGAAAGCCTTGACTCTCTGCTGGCTGTGGGAAGGTGGCCCCAGTTTCTCATCAGGTAGTGTCTCCCTTGGGATACTTGAGTGCTAACATGACAGGGAAGCTAGCTTCACTGGGAGAGAACGATTTGTCAGGTAGGAAGCCATCATTCTTTAGGACTCCTCGTCACTTCTGCATTCTCGTCATTAGTTCACCTCACGCTCTGTAGATGGACATTTGACACACGGGGAGGAAAGTTAGGCTTTGGCTTTTCAAAGAACTTGTGCTGAGACTGTAATCCATGACAGCCATGTTTAAGTGAGTGATGGATGGGGGCGGGAGGGCACCTCTACAAGAGAGTGAAAAGCAACAGCCAGAGGTAGAAGAGGAAACCAAGTAGAATGTGGTAGTCGTAGAAGTCAAAGTGGGAAGCATAAAGTGGTTTGAATACTGCTGAGAGGTTTACACAGATGGGATCCAGTGCACACCCCATTGGATTGATGTCCGTGGCGATCACTGATGTCCGTGGTGAGGGTGGCTTCTGTGGAGTGGTGGATATAGAGGGCAGGTAGATTATTCAAGATAGTTCCCTGCAGAAACTCGTGCAGAAACTAGGTGATTGACAGGCAGTTCCTGAGTTAGCTGTGTTGAGGTAGCAAGGTCCAAGGTAACAAGGAGACAAAGTGGACTTGGGGAGTAAAGGCTCAGGATAATGGTCTTGGAAAGTAGAAAAAGGAGGAAGTGATGTGTTAAGGAGGGAGTTGGGTTGTAGTGCGAGTTGCCAAGGTTAGAACCAGAGATGAAGCAAGTTACTTTTGCTGCTCAGTATTCTTTGTAGTAGTCATTAGGAAGATTGTGTCCTTGCTGTTGCACAGTGACTGGAATGGATTTCTGATGACTTTGCATTAAACCCCTGCTAGTCAAAGCAGCTCACTGGTATTTGACAATTGATAGCCATCTGTAGATGATTTTTTTTTTAAGTCTGTATACTTTATATGGATTTTAGGTTTCTTCTTTTTAAGGATGTATTTTATTATTTTTATATGTATGCATGTTTGCCTGCATGTATATCTGTGCACTGTGTGCATACCTGAAGTCCACAGAGGCCAGGAAAGGGCATCAGATACCCTGGAATTGGAGTTACAGACAGTTGTAAGCTGCCCTTTGCGCGCTGGGAACAGAATGCAGGTCTCCCACAAGAGCAGCCAGTGTTCTTTACTGCCTAGCCATCTCTCTAGCTGCTGCATTTTAGGTTTTTGAAGCACTAAAATGTATCTGTTTTTCTAGAATGATATTAGCATTAATGTCATCACATATTCAAAAGTAAATTTATACCTTAAGTAAACTTTTTTGTTGTTGTTTAATGAAGGATCTTGTTATGCAGATTATGCTGCCTTGGAACTCCTGATCCTCCAGCCTTGGCTTCCTGCATTCGGGGATTACAGGCACCCAGCAACGAGCACACTCAACAGTAAACTGTTGCTGCAAATATCAAATGAACTTTTCATTATGTCTATATGGCTTGCTTCAGTGTAGGCTGAGTATCTCTTATCCAATATGCTTGAGACCAGAAGTAGTTTGCATTTTAGAATTTTAAAAATTATTTTGGAATTTGTACCTATCATCAAATATTTTAGGGTTAGGGGCCAAGTCCAGTTTTAGTGAGAGAAGATCCTGTCTCAAAAACTAAGGAGAATGATTGCGGAAGACAGAGTGGACTTCTGGCCTCTACAGATAAGTGCACACATACATACATATGCATATGTGAACATGTATACACACACACACATTTCAGATTTTGGAACATTTTAAATTTCAGGTTAGGCATGCTTAATCTATATGTAAAGTAGCTTTAGATTTGTAAAAGAAATGAAAGCAAAGGTGTGTCTGAATTTAAGTGTTCTAGGGAAAGCAAAGAAAACCCCTAAAGTAAACATGGGGTCAGTGGGAAGTAGTGGTGTAAATGCTGCATTGTCCTCTGTCCAGTTCTGACATTGTAAATCTGTGTTGTCATCCACAAAGTTCAGCCCTGAGACCTGAGTCATCGGCTGCACCACCTTCCAACTCAATGAAATCTCATATTGTGAGCAAGTTAGAATTACGTTAACAGCTATCCCAAAGGTCATGCCCCACATGGGCCAAATGCTGGGCATGGCTATACCAACCTTGTTTTTTTCTCTCTCCCGGGCCTCTCAATCTAATTCTTTGAGATATTTAATCATTTATATCTGGTGTAGTCAACTAGCCACATTCCTAGTACATTCTTTATCTCTACAGCAAGCTTGTAACCTCTTAGATAGCAGTTTGTACTGATCGTTACAATCTTCAGGACCCACAGTGTAGCACAGTCCATGGAATGGAATGTCTGTATTCTTCTTCTTTTTTTTTTTTTATTTTTGGTCTTTTTTCGAGACAGGGTTTCTCTGTGTAGCTCTGGCTGTCCTGGAACTCACTCTGTAGACCGGGCCGGCCTCCAACTCAGAAATCTGCCTGCCTCTGCCTCCCAAGTGCTGGGATTAAAGGCGTGCGCCACCACAGCCCGGGGTCTGTATTCTTTAAACTAGGCTTAGAGGTGAGATACAGGAGACAATTAGGGATTCTAGTGTACAGAGCCGTGTAAGTATTGCAGAATACATTAATAGCAAATATGCCCATGTCTATGGTTTATGTAAAACTCACTTGCATTTATAGTAACAATGATGGCTTTTAATTAATCCTCTGGAGACTGAAGAATCGAGCGATCTGCTTCTTGTGTTAATTCAAACAGGCTGTCAGTTCTTGCTGCTGTTGTAGGTAGGTGTTTTGTTTATTTGCGTTTGCTTTAGTTTGTGGAGACTGGGTCTTGCCTGTAGCCCAGGCTGGCCTGGAATTCATGGTGCATAGACATACTTGCAGGCAAAACATCTGTACATATTCAAAAGAAAAAAGAAAACCAAAAGAAAGTAGAATTGTTCATCTTAAATGTACTGTGTCTATATGTGGCGGTTACCTCACATTACATTTTCAGATACGTAATAGACAATTGCAACCAAAACTAGAACAACACAGAAGTGATTTAGATTAAGAATTACATTAACACATAAAGAGAAAAACAAACAAATGGACACCTGAATAATGTATTTTTCTTAATGATTTTATTGTAAAGGACTATCTCCTCAGACTAGGACCAGCCTTCCTCCCTCTTTCCCTTTATTTTGAGACAGTCTTGCTAGATAGCACAGTATAACTTAGGGTTCTTAAGTTACTGCTTTAGCTTCCTGAGTGCACGGATTTCTATTTTAAAAGAAAAAATTTAAATTGTTGTTTTTAGAAATTAAGTGTATAACATACATGGATTCATATAAATGGAATCATATTCTAAGAAATTATTTTGAGTTACTCCTAATTAATCTTCCTCTACTCACCCAGCAAGGTTAAGTTCATTGGAAGCTGTGGGGTGTGGTGCCCTCTTTAGTTCCAATACTCAGAATGTGGAAGTGGAGCATCTGGATTTCAAGTCTGTCCAAGACTGCACAGTGAGCTTGAGGTCAGCCTGGCCTGGAAGAAGTCCTGCCTCAAAACATTTTTAAAAAGTATGGGCAGATTTTCTATTTCTTGGATTTTGTCCACATAAAGACTCTGTGTTCCCTTGTTTTTTTGTATTTAGTAATATTTTGTTTGTTTGAGTCTTACTATATAGCTGATTTCAAACTTTACCATCTGCCTGCCTTCACCTCCTGCTAAGACATGGCTGACTGGACAGTAATTAAAGCACAACTAGGTATATAAACATCTGGGTGGAAATATCCCTCTAAGGTGCTCTGTCCCTCTAAGGCTCTGTAGGATTTTACAAACCTCCTCCTCCTAGGCCCTCACAGGAGGGCCTCACAGTCCAAGGGCAGTAAACCAGTCTGGCTGGCAGTGCTCAGCACTCCAACACTTTCTCTACTGTTTTAGATCCATACCTTCTTCTTCCCCCTCCCTGGTATGGAGAGGGTGTCTTCTGCCGGGGTTTCATTGGCTCTGAGTTTTCAAGGCCTTCATTCTGTGGGTTTATTCTCTGCTTTATTTTATCGTTTTCATTATCTTTATGTCCTAGCTCTCCGAGCTTCCGTTGTCTGTTAAAGGTCTTACTAAGTAGTATAACAAACATCTTAGTTGTAACAGCTTTAAAAAAAACCTTAGTTTTTTAAAGATTCATTTTATTGTTATTTTTAGCTCTATGCAGTTGCAAATATGTCTGCTTATGAGTGTGTGCAGAGGAATCCAGGTGCTGGTAGGACAGAAGTATCAGCTTCCTAGAGCTGGCCTTACAGAGGTTGTGAGCCTTCATGTGGGTGCTGGGAATCAAACCTGGGTCCTCTGGAGGAGCATCCAGCGTCCTTTACTACTGAGCCACCTCTCTAACCTTTAACAGTTTTATGTAGATTTTAGCTAACCTGTTTTTTGTTGTTATTGTTGTTTTGTTTTTTGTTTTGTTTTGTCTCCCCACAGATTGTTTTCCTCCATGCCACAGGCTTTCTGCTCCCAATACCTCAATAGCTTTATATGATTTAAGTGTAGCCATGGACAGACTTGAAATTGCATTTAAATTAATGCAATTCACTGGTTTTTAGTAACATCAGCAAACTGTGTGACCATCACCACAGTTTAGAAACTTTTCTTCACTCTTTAAACTGTTTCTTTTAACAGTCATTCGGTTCTTGCCAGCCATTCATCTGCAAGCACCTTTACTATTTTCAGGATCCACTCGATTAGTATATATCGCTGCTTTGTATCACTGAGTTTTTACTTATTTACCAGAAGGTGTTATAGCTTGGATCTCTTTCCCTCTGTTTTTTCTTATTATTTAAAAGTTTTTTCACACAATATATTTTTTATCATATTCTTTTCCCTCCTTCAAATCCTTCCAGGTCCTCCTTACCCACCCAACTCTCCTTCTCCCTCTCCCTTTCTTTCTCCCTCTCCCTCCCTCTCTCTCTCTCCCTCTCTCTCTCTCCTTCTCTCTCCCTCTCTCCCCCCCACACCAACAAAACATGAACATCAAAGTCAACCAATCAACTAACAATTGAAACTAATGTGACAAAACAACCCCCCCCAAAAAAAGCACATAAAAGCACATGGAGTGGGTTTTAACCCTGAGTGTGGAATCTGACCTGTAGTGTGGTTGATGGACAGACCCAGTGTCCCCCCAGTGTCCCCCCAGTGGAGAAAACTGTTTTTCCCTTTCCCAGAAGCTATCAATTGCAAATATCTTCCCCAATAGGGGTGGGACTTGGTGTTCACGTCACCTTCTCCATGCTGGAATTCTGTCTGGTTTGAACTGGTGCAGGTCTTATGCATGCTGTCATAGTGTCTGTGATGTCATGTGCTCACACTCTGTTGTGTCTGGAAGATATTCCTGCATACTTAATTATGTGCATATTCGACATTTTATTTTATTCATCAGAGGTAGTTGGTAGAGATGGAGTTGTTTCTACTTTTTGACTATTATGACTATATTTTGACTATAGTGCCACTATGAGCTTTGCAAGTTTTACAGTAAATATCCATTTTCATTTCTTGGGTATAGATGATGTAGGATTGGAATT
>NW_021604579.1:9783396-9799572 GCF_004785775.1 Grammomys surdaster
TTTTTTTTTTGGGGGGGGGTCCAATTTCAAGAACATTTGTTACCTACATTTTGATCATATCTATCCCAATGGATATGAAGTATTATCTTTTCTGCTTATATTTTCTTTATGGCTATTCAATCTTTCACGTGTTACTGACCAATTGAATATCTTTGGGAAAGTATTGATTCATAGCCATGCCCATTTTAAATTCAGGCCTTCTTTTCTTTCTTTGTTAAGTTATACGAGTTTGGCTCAGTGAGTGAAGGTGCTTGTTGCCAGACTGATGGCCTGAGTCTGGTTTCCTGAGACCCATATGATGGAAGGAGAAGCGAGAATGACTCCTGCATGGCCCTGGACTCTCAGCTACTTCCTTACTCTCCTGTGCCCACATTTCTCTTAAGCACTAACATTTGTGATAGAGATTCTTTAAGGAAACCTTTTCTGAGGAAGTGTTTGAGTTCTTAAGATTTACTCCATTTTCATACTTACATACTAGATTTCAAATGCTTTCTCTACCTCACTTGGGAATCAAATTTAACAGTTTCTTTGCATTCATCCCCCCCCCCCCCCAATCAACCCCAGTTTTGGAGCACAGTCCCTTTCTAAATTGGGCTCTGCAAAATGAGTCTTGGGATTAGACAAAACAACGAAGCTTCACCGGTCCAGCTCTCGTCCTTGTTAACTAGATTTGTATTTGTGTGTTACACGTATCTTCATACATGTGTATTGTAAAGTTTTGGAAGACTGTCTTTTCATTTACAAGTGTATGTCTATGCATGCGCATGTATGTGTGTGCAAATCTTTACCACACATACATGTTCGTGTCAGAGAACAACTTCTGGTAGTCAGTTCTTTCCTTCTGCCCTGTGGGCTCTGGGAATCAAACTCAGGTCAGCATTTTGCAGAGTTCCTCTTCCCACCAAACCACAGCTCTCTTTCCCTCTCTCTCTCCACCAGGCCACAGCTCTCTCTGCCTCTCTCCCTACCAGGCCATGGCTCTCTCTATTCTCCCCACCAAGCCATGGCTGACTCCTCCCCCTGAGCCACATTCTCTCTCCCCATTGAGCTACAGAGCACTCTTCCAAGCTGGCCACGGCTCACTCTTTAAAATTTTAGAGGGTTTTCTTCTAGTTCTCGTTTTATTTTGTGCCCACATTGGTCTTTTTCCAAGTCAGGAAAAAGTTCCTCAGGCATTTTTTGATAAAGATATGAAATTGAATGATAAATAATAGATTATAATTTCACAGTTTAGTGGGGGAAATACTAATATTGAAGCACAAAGCACTTAGAGTTTAATACTTCCCCATTATTTTCCTCAGTCAACTCTCTTTAAAAAAACATGAATCAATATTTAGTGTTTTGGGGTGGTATTTGGGAAACAAAACAAGCCTGCACTGAGGTCTAGCGCACATCACTGATGTGCTATAAATAATTTGCGAAGTGTGTGCTCCTCTTTAGTATTTAATATTTAACTTCATAAGGAATGCAAAATCCTAAGTCATCTCGGCTGTCCCTAATTGAACCTGTGGTTCTCTTCCCTGAGCTGTTAGCCTAAAATTCTCCCTGAAAGATAAGATTGTCCTTTTTAAAACAAAGAGTGAAAGAGCCCATTGTGGAGTTCCACACCCTTGTCATCCTAGCACTTTGGAGGCTGAGGCAGAGGGATGGCCCCAGAGTTCAAGGATAGGACAATCATGAAAGGCAACTGTGAAAGGCTTAGGTGGGAGCTCAGTGGTCGGGTACTTGCCTAGCATTCATGTTGCCCTCGATTTGACTTTCAGCACTAATAACTAAAAACCAAAGCAATACAACGAGCTCTAAAACAAAAGCAGCGGAAGCCTGCCACTCACAGTGCAGCAGATTCCTAGATAACCAGATAACCAGAGCGCCAGCCTTTGCCCCTGATTTTGAAATCTCCAAAGCTTTGAATTCTAAAAGCTTTTTCTCTAAATTTATGACAGTTTTTGTTTGAAAGCAAAGCCTGTCTTGAATTAATGTGTAGCTATTTATAATCTTCATTACACTTATAAATATTTATATGCTGCACTGCAGAAATAGTAGTGTGCTTGTGAGATTTGCATGCCTGGTTACCCCAGGCTGTACTGCAGATCTAGTTTGTACAGTAGTGTGCTTGTGAGATTTGCATGCCTGGTTACCCCAGGCTGTACTGCAGATCTAGTTTGTACTATAATTTATATAATGTATGTATATTACCTTTGTGCATTTATGAATTTGAAAAGATCCCAAAAAAAGTCTTATGGTTGAGTAATCTAGGAGTTTGCATGCCAGACACCTGGGAAGGAAAGCTGGGTGCTGTCCTCTGAGTATCTACTTAGCTGAGGACAGGCTGGTCACTCACTTAGTCTCTGACACAGGCACTTTAAGGAAGACGTAGATTAAGCAGGCTTCCCATGACTGGTGTAGATGTACCTGGGTCTTCATTCTGTTTCTCTCACTTCTTATCTGAATGTCTGTGGTAAAGCTCCTTAAATATTTCTCTTTGATTTCTCCGTTATAATGTAGTTGCAGTTAGAGCTGGTGTAATGACACAGCAGGTAAAAACTTGTGCTATGCTAATCTGACACCCTGGATTCAATTCCCTGAACCCATAGTATAAAGAGAGAACTGACTTTTTTTTTTTTTTTTGGTTTTTTTTCGAGACAGGGTTTCTCTGTGTAGCCCTAGCTGTCCTGGAAACTCACTCTGTAGACCAGGCTGCCTCGAACTCAGAGATCCGCCTGCCTCTGCCTCCCAAGTGCTGGGATTAAAGGCGTGCGCCACCACCGCCCGGCTGAGAAGAGACTCTTAAAAGTAGTCTTTTCTGGGCTGGGCAGGCACTGCTAGAAGCAGGCAAGTACATGGTGGAGTGATGGGAAAGAAAGAGAAGCCGAGTGGCTTGTGGGCTACAAGGAGAGACAGAACCTGAGACATGAAGGCAGTGAGGAACAGCCTATTGTGAGGCCTGTACAGCTATCAGAGGCTATGGTGATATCTGAGTCCATGCTGCTGACGAAGGCCATGTTTGGGTCTGAGGTCCTGCTACATTCGGAGTCGATGTTGATGTCTGTGGCTTGTACTACCCCTGAAGGCTATGAGGATATCTGTGGCTTGTACTACAGCCTGAAGCCATGTTGATGTTTGAGGGGTATGCAGAGCTGGCCCTTCCCCTTACCTGGCCAACAGGAAAGCCAGCTCTGGTTGGTATGGGCATGGGAAAGCTGACAGGCAACCAACTACCACCTATACATCTTCCCCATCTATGAGCTGCTAGAGCACACGAAGAGCTGGTCTGGTCCTGCAGATATTTAGCTGCAGGATCCCTGGGACTCAAGACACAGAACAGGATATCTGATAGTCTCTCTGAGGGTCCTGTATTGATGTAGCAGAAGTAGGAGGACTTGAACTAGCTCAATGATTGATTGCAGTAAGCTGTTTGAATGGAAGGGTATACAGCGCTGTATTCCAATGCCGGGACAATGAGCGATCATGTGATGGAGATGTGGGAAAGACAGAGGAGCCAAATAGACATGCACAGAGGAAAGCTTTGGTACCCAGAGGAGCAGGTTGTTGCCCAAAGGGGTCAGTCAGTGAGATGGGTTTTTTGTTGTTGTTTCTTTTTCTTTTCTAATTTTCATTTTTAAAATTTTACTTTCAGATGGGAACTACAAGGTTGGAGGGTGGATATGGAAGGATTGGGAGATGAGTGGGGCCGCGGTGCATGATGTGACATTTCTAAAGATTCAACACAAAGTTGTTCACCAAAGAAGTTGTCTTTTGTCAAAAAAAAAAAAAAAAACCTCAAAAGTTGTCTTTTGAGCAAGGCTAGAGAATTGCTGTGAATTCCAGGCCAGCTTGGGTTATAGACGAGAGTGAAACTGTGCCTCAAAAAACTAAAGGTAAATAAGTAAAAAGGAGCCTGTCTCAAGCTTATTGTGACAACTTAAATATGGCAGTACATAAAACACTAGCACTTGTGCCCAGCACACATGCTAATGGTGATGACACACCAATGGCCAGCACACATGGGTAATACTAATGAAACGGCAACATTAATGTGTGTCATTTGGCAATACCCGTGAAATGTACATTGATCCCATTATGAAGGCAGTGTGTCATCTGAGTGCTGCACCACAGTGGGAGATATGGGTTATATGGGTTGCCTCAGGCCAAGGGGAGTTTCATATTACAGATGTTTAATGTCATTGACATTAACAGGACGAGGCAGTATCTCCATATTGGAGATCTACCCGTCACCAGAACCCAGTCCATATAAAACTTCTGCCTTGGCTTTCTGGTTTTGTTTTGACCTGCTTTTTATAATGCTAATTGTATCAAGTAAAAAGAAAGATATTGTAAGTATAGTGAAATGAGTTTTCACTTTTATTTATAGCCTTATTACTGTATCCTAATCAAAACATAGAGAATTGTCATTCTGCAAAGTTCCTTCCTGTCCCTTTTTAAAATCTATCCCACTTCCAAGAGCAAGTGTTTCTGTATTCGTAGTTTCTGCCTTCATAGTTAGTGCGCTGAGACATTGCTGTCTTGCACGAGGATTGATGGTTCAGGTTGTAATACTGGCTAGGCACACACGGATGGAGGTGAGCCAACAGGAGTCTTGGTGCTGAAGCATTTTGACTTTTGTTCACATTCTGTTTCCACACGATGCCCACTATCATTTACTAAATGTTCGTTTATTCTGTACAGAAGGTTGGATAGGTGCCAGATTAGGGGGAAAGATACAAGAGTGAATCAGACCCCTTGACTTTTTAGAAAAAATGAACAAAGCACACATACACATTATCAGGCAAGATAATAGAAATGCTGTGTGTAGACACAGATCGATAGACCGCAGATCTGAAGTAGTTGCAGCTGCAAGAGATTTGTAGCAAGTCAGGTGAGACTCTTTTTTAAGATAAATGTATTTTAAGCAAAGTAAAAATTAACATTCAAATAAAAGTTTTTAAGTGTCTTCATGTAACAGGCTTGGGAGACATTCTTTGGTTTGTGAAAGGAGAGTAGGATTGGTTAAATGGCAAGCTCATCTTCTCCAGGGAGTTTTAAACACGCTTGTGCAAAATTTTTCTGACACATTTACTTTGTGATGTGACATAAACCCACATTTATATATTAATTAAACAGGTTTTCATAGATACTTTGGTATACTGGCTTCAAGCCAGAGTCTGTGAGTCAGTGATCCCTTTTTTCTTTGCAGTGCTGGATCCAGGATCTAGGACCTCATACATGCCAAGCAGACCATCTACCACTGAGCTGCATCACCAGCTCCTCATATTTTGAGTATTTAATGCATGCTAAAAATATACTGAACTGATTTTCTTAAAGCTTATAAAAAAGCTTGGAGAGCTAAGTAGTTACAATTAACATACAAATAAGTAGCTACTCCAGGATTGAAGAGATGGCTCAGCAATCAAGAACATTTAACTGCTTTTGAAGAGGGCCCAGCACCCACATAGTGGCTTACAACTGTATGTAACCTCAGTTCCAGGGGTTCTGATGCCCTCTTTTGACGTCCTCAGACACTACATACATTCTTGCAGGCAAGAAACCTATATGCATAAAATAAGAAATAAATTGAAAAGTATAAAAAAATTAATTACTTTAGCACTGTTTTGATTTTGTGTTTATATAATATTACTATTAACCTGTAATTGTTTTATTGTAATATTTCAAAGTGTAATTGAAAAAAATGTGGTCAAAAACCTAAAATTAGGAGTGGGGAAGTGATTCAGCATATAAAGGCATTTATCATCAAGCCCGATGACATAATTTTAATCCCTGGGACCCATATGATAGAAGAAGAAAACTGACTCCTGAAAGCTGTTCTCTGACCTCCACGTGCATGCCATGACGCACCCATGTGCCCCATAAGTAAATATAATAAAAAAGAAAGACCACCTGGAATGCATGCTTGTTAATCCCAGTTCTTGGGAGGTGAAGGTAGAAGGAGGAAGAGTTCAAGGTTATCCTCTGCTAAGTAGCTACTTTGAGACCAGCATGGTCTACTCTGTCTTAACAAAACAACTCAAAAAGTTATCAGAGAAAAAAAGTTTCTCCGGGCGGTGGTGGCGCACGCCTTTAATCCCAGCACTTGGGAGGCAGAGGCAGGTGGATTTCTGAGTTCCAGGACAGCCTGGTCTACAGAGTGAGTTCCAGGACAGCCAGGACTACACAGAGAAACCTTGTCTCAAAAAACAACAACAACAAAAAAAAGTTTCTTTTGTTTTGCATAGGAGTGTTGACTAGCCTGAACTGAAACTGAATAAGCATATTTCAAGTAAATTATGTTTGTTGAATGAGTAGGATGTCTAAGAGGAAGGCTGGGATGATGTACACAGTGTGCTAATTCCTCCTCCATCCCAAATACTAACTAAGCTCTGGGAGATAGAGTGAACTAATAGTAGTAGAATTGTAATTAGGCTTCCTATGCAACAAGGAAAAAAGGCACACAAATGTGTAACACAGGATAATAACAGCAGGGTAGAAACATCTGCCTGTGTGGAGGGAGGATGGGGAGAGGATCCACAGAGGAAGTGTGTGAGCAGGAAAGAGGGAAATCACACATCTTCAGTGTTTGTTTTTTTTTCCTGGAGCAGTCTGTATTATTTAAGGCAGGTGCGCGTGTGCGTGTGTGTGTGTGCGTGTGTGCAGGCATGCATGCTTAGTGTAGATTGGGCAAAGTTAACAAGGCAAGTTTATGTTTGAAAGGAAGCATATAGAAGTACAGGAAAGTTTTCCTTCCTGTCATCTCTGAGTTGGAAAGTTCAATGAACCAACTCAACCACACAATAAGAAGAGAGAGTAGGTGCAAGTTTATTAGGGGACCAGGGACCCACACATAGGAGACTCCAAGACGAATCAGCTGCCAGGCTTAGTGTCTTCACTGGGGAGAGTAAAGTGAGGAACTAGTGACACTTTTAAGGGGGTAAGTGACTTTGGGGGTGGGGAGCTCGAAGAACGGAGACTGGCCTGAGACAAGGTTCCATGGGTTCTAGGTGGTTTGATTTTTTTCAGCTTCTTCCTGTGTGATACACATGATTTCTTATCACCCTGGTTCAGTGGAGCCGGTCCTAAGGAAGACAAGAAGACTTGAGAGAGACCTTTGGGCTGTTCTTAGGTTTTAGGTGTTAAGATGTCATATGTGGGAGTGTTTGTTCTTATTACCAGAGTTATTTGGGTCAAGTCTGTGTCCTGGAGCACTGACAAGGTAGAGACTCAGTCCACCCGCCCTCAGTGGGCCAAGAAAAGTAACAAGTAACAGTGAAAAGCAGAAAGAGTGTTCAATGTGGCCACCCTGGGACAAGGGAGGAATGGAAAGGTCCAGTGACCCACTAGTTCCAACCAAGTCCATCTTTAGGGTCCAGACTCCAGACTTAGATTTAAATAGAGGGCAAGAGGCACACTTAACTAAGCAGCTGAGTCATGGTGTAGTCCTGCCCAACACAGACCTATCACTGGCTTTTGGTTCCTGGTCTGTCTTGCAAGAAGTTAGCATTATGTGAAACCTCTCTGATAAATATGTCTCTCTGCTGGCACCAGGGTTCCTGGGAAATTCCAATTCCTTGAAGTCCATTGTTTTAAAACTCTGATAACAGGGAGGAGGTACATGTGCCTTTCTGTAGTCTTTTTGCTCATGTCTGGATAATTACACGCTGACCTCTGATAAAATTTGTTGCTCGTGAGAAATGGGCCTGTTTAGTTTTAAAGAGCATCACGACAGTCTGTGTTTGTTGTATTTAAGGTAGGAACAAGAAAGGGGCATAAACAGGGGTACTGTGTGATTTCTGTAGTAAGTACTTGGGACCACCTCTTGAGAGTGAGTTATGTCTCCATTTTACCAACAGGGAAGCTAAAGTCTGAGAACAGAAGGGATCTGGTCAAGGCTGCACTGTTGGTAAACTGGCAAAGCCAGATTTCAGCATTTCCCATAGCCAAATTGTTTTTATTAGACGATGCTGTTTATAGTACCTTCTTTACTATACAGATGCGCACGCGTGTGTGTGTGTGTGTGTGTGTGTGTGTGTGTGTGTGTGTGTGATATATATGTATATTATATATTCTTATAACTAGCTCTAGAAATTATAGGGGATTGAAATAATTTTGTACATTTAAAAGACTAACTTCCATATAAATGCTATCTGCAGCTTTGGAGCTGAAATGAAGAGTATCTTGAATGTTTCTTTTTTGTTGTTGTTGTTTTTTTTGTTGTTTTTTTTTTTAATTTTCTATTGGATGTTTTATTTACATTTCATATGTTGTCCCCTTACCCCATCCTCTACCCACCCAGGAACCCCCAATCCCCTCACCCCTCCTCCTTCTTATCTGTGGATGTAACCTCTATCTACCCTCCCACTCCCACCTCCCCACCCTCAAAATTCCCACCCCCTGGGGCGTCCAGCCTTCATGAGGTCAAGGTTCTGTTCTCTTCTTCCACCTATGCCCAGCAGGGCCCTCCACTCTTACATATTCAGCTAAAGCCCTGGATCCCTCCCTAAGTGCTCCCAGGCTGGTGGTTTAGACCCTGGGAGCTGTGGTTGGTTGGTATTGTTGCTCTCCTCATGGTGCCGCAAATCCTTTCAGCTCCTTCAGTCTTCACTCTAACTCCTTCATTGAGAACCCCATGATCAGTTCAATGGCTAGTTGTGAGCATCTGCCTCTGAATATGTCAGACTCTTGAAGACCTCTGAGGAGACATCCATATCAGGCTCTTATCAGCATGCACTTCCTGACTTCCACATCAGCATCTACCTTTGGTGACTGCACATGGAATGTTTCTTAATTAATGAAAATTTTTATTTATTGTAAGTGTGTATGTGTGTGTTGTATAGCAGATGTGTCCAAGACAAGATTACTTTTGGGAGTCAGTTCTCTCCTCCTACCAAAGGTTCTAGGTCAAGTTGTAGGGCTTTTGTAGCAAGCGGTTTTACCCACTGAACCATCTTGCTGGCCCTAGAAGATTAAAAAAAGATACTTTAAAGTTTTTATTTTAGCCGGGTGGTGGTGGCGCACGCCTTTAATCCCAGCACTTGGGAGGCAGAGGCAGGCGGATTTCTGAGTTCGAGACCAGCCTGGTCTACAGAGTGAGTTCCAGGACAGCCAGGGCTACATAGAGAAACCCTGTCTCGAAAAACCAAAAAAAAAATTATTTTATGTATATGCTTGGATACATACAAGTTCCTGATGTGTGTACAGTGCCCATAGAGGCCAGAAGAGGGTGTTTGGTTCCTGGAGATGAAGTTACAGGTGCTGTGAGACACTATGTGGGTGCTGGGGACCAAACCCAGGTTCTCTACAAGAGCCACCAGTGCTCTTAGCCTCAGAATCATATCTCCAGCCCCTATGGATGGCTTCTTAAGTGGAATACTGAAGTTCACCTAAAGTAAGAAAACGTAACTCAGAGAACAGCAATTCTGAGCCCCTGTTAGGCAACAGATTTAATACATTGAGCTGAGTGGTTCTTAGCATGATCTTAAAATGACTTCCCTACTCCAGGATGTAATTTTTTTTTTAAAGATTTATTTATTTTATTTATGAGTACACTGTAGCTGTCTTCAGACACACCAGAAGAGGGCATCAAATCTCATTACAGATGGTTGTGAGCCACCATGTGGTTGCTGGGATTTGAACTCAGGACCTCTGGAAGAGCAGTCAGTGCTCTTAACCACTGAGCCATCTCTCCAGCCCCCAGGATGTAATTTTTTACACTCTGCTGGGAAAGAAAATATTTATTATTCTTTGAGATCAGAGAAAAATGAAAAATTTAATTATTGTGACATGGTCTACAGCTTTTGATTGGAACACAGAGTTCCAGGGAAGTTTTATTTCCCCACAGTATTATGAAGCGAAAGATTGACTTTAAAAAATGGCTTTTGGCAGGAATGGTTATAATGTAGTCTAGGGCTTCAGATGGAATTCCCTGGGGGTAACAGGATTAGCTTGTTAAGGAACCTGGAACTTGTGCAAACACTGCAGGCAAGAGAACAGTTTGTCAAAGTCCTTAGGCATGAAGGCAATTGGCTGATTCAGGGAGCTGGAAAGTCAGGCTTGGCTACAGGAATGGTGGAAGCTTTTGGACTGCAAGACTGTTTTGTTCTGGTTTGCTTTACATATTTATGTTTATTTTGAAACAGTCTCTGTATATAGCCCAAGCTGGCCTGGAGCTCGTGTAGGTAGTCCTGGCTGACTTGAGAACAGTGTTGCTGGCCTTGATAGCAGGGTTCAGGGGGCACTACCTGGAGGGGTTCCAGATTATTGTGTTCTGGAAGAAAGAATCGAACAGGCTTGGGGAGACAGTGACAGGCAAAGGAGACAGCTTACTGAAAAAGGAACTATGGTGCTGGATGGAACTCAGGTCATCAGTGTGCTGCCCGTGCCTTTACCCATGAGCCAGCATGCTTTACTCCTGCAGTCCAGGCCCACACCCTTTTCTTTTGGATCTCTGCTTCCTTCAGAGTTGCCCTCTGTCCTTGCTCCTTTGTGCTTTCTGTGCTCTGTGTTTTAGATTGTTTATGTGTTAGACATTTTGCTTAACTTTTTATATGAGTCTGTCAGTTATTTTGTAGAACTCTCCATATTCTGATTCGCCTAAGCAGTTCCTCAGCTATTTGTGTAATTGCTTCCAGTTGTCTCTTTTAGTATTTTGTAATTCATAATCCAAATGGAAGCAACATCATTGGCCTGTCTGGCCCTGTGTCTTGTGATTTTTACAATGCAGGTGACTCAAGGATGTGTGTGTGTGTGTTTATGAGAGAGAGAAAGAGAGTGTGTGTATTAGCTTTGCAGTCTAATCTCATTGGTTGTATTCTAACCTAATAAATGTTTTTGTATCCTGCCTTTGTTTTGGAGAGAAGATAAATATAGGTCCATAAAAGGGTTATTAAGTGCTTAAGGATGCCCCTCTTAACAATGCTTTCATTAACTGCCTTCTTAGTAAAGAACTCTTTGATCATGCCCGGTATTTTCCCCCTAAAATATATGCCTGTGTTTGCAAAAATAAAAGCAATCTGTCTTCAGTCTATCCACAATCACTTTTGAACATAAGTTTCCATGGCTTAGAAATTTAGAGGTTGTAGGGTGTCTGGGGCTTCAAGCAGGACAATTGTACAGTCGCTTGGAATCAGCTTGTTTTGATTTTTTTTCGCATACAGTAGGAAATGGAAAATATTGGTTATTCTACAAGTATTACATTATGTATTATAATCCATCTCCTAGATTTTACTTTGAGTAGCGAATTTACTTTCAGGAGTATTTATTTCCTGGATGTCAGCTCTATGCTTGCTTTGACAGCCTGTGTTCCACCCAGGCTAGTGAGGGGACAGAAAGGACAACAGTGTCTCACGAGGAAATGCTTTTTGAGCACCTAATGTATACCAGACACTGCACCAAAGCATAAAATACGCCAAGATAAAAGACTTCTCACCCTCCTAAGAATGCCCCACAGAATGTACATACCACAACCAGGGAACACACAGGAGGCTGGGCACTCAGAAATGAGAATCCAGTCCAGATGGCTAAAGCACTTTGAGTGGCTGCAAAGCAGAAAAGGAGAAGTGGCATCTGGGAATTGTATGGATAATCCTTGAGCATGTTTCTAAAGTGTGGTGGGTCCTTTGCATTTTATTAGCATCATGGGGAGAGATTCTTATGCCCATAGGTGAGAAATGCTGGGCTATAGTGAAGGGACATGAGACGGGACAGGCAGTGGCTTTTGTAAACTGAGGATGTGCATAAAGTTCTATGCTCAGGTCGGTTTGAATAGATGACAAACTACTTTCATTTAAAAGATGGTAATTTCCCTGCAAGAAATGATGTCTGTGGCAGCTGATGGGCAGCAAGAATGATCAGTTATATAAATGTTACTCAATTTTTAGTTCCTGGATGACTCTAAAAGCACTTGTCTTAACCGTTTATTATTGTTTTGTTTTTCTTTTAGTCCAAGGACAAAATGATGAGAGGCTCTCGAAGAGGATGCGTTAGACTCAGAGTGAGTATTTCTTCATTTTATGAAGACTAATTTCAACAGAAAAGAAATATTTTGATGGAGCGACAGAGTCTAGACTTAACTTAATTTTCTTACTTAGCTATTGGGCCAGATAACTAAGTCTCAGGGAGGGGAATTGGGTTTTTCCAAGGAACTTCTAGAAAGTATCAGGACCAGGACTACAGCTCAATTATTTTGATCTGGTGTAACCCATGATTTAAAGCACCTCTTGGCTTTCCTTTAAAACCCCAGTTTACAAACAGGGGTCAAGGCTAGAATGAAGTGAGTTGTACTGTTGGCGTCACAGCAGTAGTACAAAGGACTCAGAAAAGCTCATCAGCTGCTCTGTCATCTTCTCAGCACTGTTTAACTATGTATAGCAGTGTGGGCCAGGAGAAAGATAGTTTGAACTGTACATATAACTTAAAAACTGATGGTAGCCCACATTTAAAAAGTAAAAATAAACAGATGAAATTAACGAGCTAATATATCAAAATATTATTTTAGCATATAGTTAATGTTAACTTATTAATAAGATATTTTACATAGCACGCGCATACACACACAAACACACACCAGCTAAAATTGATATGTATTGACTAGCTCAATGGCTAGGAACTTCTGAATCTTCCCCTGGCTAGCACACACTCCCCTCCAGTATTCCTGGCTTAACACCTTCTAAATCTATATTTTATCTCTGCTACCCCAGATCCAATCAGGTAAGTGGCCCCCTGGGGCCACTTTCCTGGATTCTTACATGTTGGCAGGTGTTTAAGTTGAATCTTTCTGCTTCCCCATCATGGTAATTCTCCTCTTCCTCTCTCCCTTGGTCCTTTGCCCTTGCAATCCAAAAGTCCCGCCTCCATCTCCCTGCTCAGCCATTGGCTGTATGGCAATTCTTTATTACCAATCAAAGACAGCTGGAGGCAGGAACCCTCAGCATCTGGAAGTGTGGCCTTTGGGAGCCGAATTAGGTCAAAGCATTAGAGCCATTTCCCAACACTTGGGAGGCCAAGTCAGGTGGATCTCTCTGAGTTTGAGGCCAGCCCGATCTCCATAGTGAGCTTCAGGCTAGCCAGGATTCTATAGTGAGGTCCTGGGGAGTGACAGGAGGGTGGAGGATATTGATTTGACATGACATTTTTCATTCTGGGTCTTTGAAATCCGACATGTCCTTTGCACTGGTTGTACATCTCAAGGGGTTGTGCTCAGGGTCTTTGTGGCTAGTGGCTGCACGGGCAGACAGTGCAGTCCTGGGGTTTCACATGGTGCTCTTAGTTGTGCGTTCAGTTTCTGCCACTGTTCAATCAGGAAGAGCTGAGGAGGAGTGCATGGCTCTGGGCACAGTTCCCAGACTCACTTCACTGTATTAATGCCTTTCGCCAACTAGGTCCGCCAGCGTCTGTCACCTTTGTCCTTTTCAAACTGTTTCCTTGCTGTCACTCAGTACATCATTTTTGTTGTTGTTGTTGTGGTGGTGGTGGTGGTGCTTTAAACTGATGGTAGGGTACACCCTTACTTTTTGAAGATGTGAATATATTTGATAAACATTGTTACTTTTATCATTAGTTCTAACAAGAATTGGAAAACAATTCTAAGCTTAGGCATAATGGGAAGTCTTGAATTGAGGTGGGTGTAAGGATGGTTGTTTTGCAGAATGGAAACAAGGCTAACTTGTATATATGACAGCAGAAAGATTTTTAAAAAGCGACTTAGGAGCAGGCAATGGTGCTGTACTTTAATTTCAGTACCTGGAAGGCAGGGGCAAGTGGATCACTGAGTTTGAGGCCAGCCTGGTCTACAGAGTGAGTTTCAGGACAGTCAGGGCTACACAGAGAAACCCTGTCTCAGAAAACAAACAAAAAGCAACTTAGGCTGTTTTTTATTTTTATTTGGTTTTCTTTCTTGTTGTTTTGAGACAGAATCTCACTATCACAGGCTGGTCTAGAATCTGTGGTATTCCTTTGCCTCTGCTTCCCCAGTGCTATAGCATGATCAACCACACATGCCTTCACTTTTGTATTTTAACATTGTCCTGTGATTCTTTTTGTCTTGGTCATGTTGCTTTTCTGAGTACTTGTTATTGATCTCAGTTCCCACTCAGTCTGGTTTCAACTGCTCTTTTTTGGCTTGAGATAGGCCCAGGGTGAGGCTTTGGCAGAGCTGTGTTGAGACAGCAGGTTATTGGATTGTATTTGGAGTTAGGCCACTATCTCGTCATTACAGTCAATGCATTGCTTAGTTCTTGGTTTGTTTTTTTTTTTTTTTTTGGTTTTTAAATATAGTTGAATTGTTAACCCTGTGCATAGCTCTCAAGCTGAGAGATAAAATTTCGCTTTAAACCCTTGGTGTGTGCCCCAGTCAGATGCCTTCTGTCTTGTAAGTAATCACTCTTTGCATTTCTTTATAATTTTATGGTGTGATATCCTTAAATTTTATAGTTTTTAAATTGAGAATTTTTTAGATGCTTTGCTGTGTCTCCCAAGCTGGTCTCCATTTCTCAAGGTCAAATGATCCTTCAGCCTGCTGCTAGTTCTGGGATTACAATATGTCAGTACATAGTAATTTTATGGTTTTGTTTTGCCTATTTAAGAACTCAGTGCCTTTTGTTCACAGTTTGCCCCTTGAAGCTACCCTAAGACCTGTGGAATGTACAGAAACTGTATTTTACTGATAGCATTCTGGTCCAGTTCCGCACCTTCCTCTCTCTGTTTCTGCTCTGATTGGTAGCTGCATCCAAAGACTGAGTCAGACTCACATTTGACCCTGTTGACAAGACTGTAGCTGTTATGTTGTTGGAGCAGGAGACGTACTCCTGTTCCTTACTGATAGTAGTGGATGCTAATGCTTAGTGAGTGCTTATTCTCACTGGCTTGGCAAAATGGAGCTAGATAGACTATAGTTATGTTAATTTTGTGATGCTTAATTTTATGAGAGTTTTCTTTTCCTCTATTATCTGTTTACCTAACAGTGTAGTTCAATAGGCATGATAGCTGTTTAATTATTTTGTTTCACTTGGCCAATTTTTTAAGATAATGACTTCAGTCCACAATCATTTATATATCCAAAAAAATTTTTGTGCACTATATTTGTAATACTATTAGTCACAGTAGCCCAAAAGTAAAACAATTCAAGTGTCTATACATAGAAAACTGAATAAAATATTATATATATCATATCTGGATATGGACACAAACTCAGTAGAATACTGTGATGGGTTACTTCAGTCATCACTTGATGAGTTCTAGAACCACCAGGAAGATGGGTCTCTGGGAATGCCTCTCAGGGATTATTCTGATTAGGTTAATTGAGATAGGAAGACCTATCCACTGTGGGTGGCAACATTCCCTAAGCTGGGATCCAGAACTGTAAATATAAATTATGAAAGGGAGCTGAAATAGACCCTTTATCCCTTAAGGTGCTCTTGTTTCAGGGTGTTTTACTAAAGCAACTGGGAAAGAAACTAAGACAAATACTACTGAGCCTTAAGAAAAGAAAGGAAAATTTCACGTATGCTAACATGTATGAATTTTGAGGGTGTTACGCTAAATAAAATATGCTAGTCACTAAACACAATTATCCTTGTGAGTCCTATTAGTCACTAATTCACGCAAACTGGAAGTAAAATGGTTTCCAGACTGAGCATGGGGAAATAAGCTGTTATTTGGTGGGGATTGAGTTGTTTGAGTTTAGAAAGAAGATTTCTGGAGATGGATGGTGGTCAAGGTAATACAGCAGGATAAACGTTCTTAATGCTGCAGACCTGAACCCTAAAAATGATGAAAACAGTAGCTATCAGGTTGATATGTTTTGTCACCATTATACAAAAACACACGTTGAATTTTCCACAATTCTACAGGTAGACATCTTGGTTGGATTTTCTGCTAAGAGCTACAAGGCTGAAGTCAAGACTGGGTGAGCCTTATCTGGAGGCTCCAAGAAAGAACCCTTTTCAAGTTGTTAGTCATATTTAGTTGCTTGTAGTTAAACTAACAAGGTCTGTTACTGTCACTTGTGGCCCTTACTCTGCTTTTGCGGCTGTGCCTAACTGCCAAGTCTCAATACACATTGACCTCCACTATTGTGAATCCCTCTGATGTTGCATTCTGCTAACAGCTGCAGAAAATACTGTTTGAAAAAGGCTCATGCAATTAGGTTATAGGTTATAGGTTATAGGTTATAGGTTATAGGTTATAGGT
>NW_021604579.1:9799582-9806877 GCF_004785775.1 Grammomys surdaster
TAGGTTATAGGTTATAGGTTATAGGTTATAGGTTATAGGTTATAGGTTATAGGTTATAGGTTATAGGTTATAGGTTAGGTTAGGTTAGGTTAGGTAATCTTTTTGCTTTTATTAATCAAGGCACCGAGGTGCTCTCATCACATCCTGTCTGCATCCATAGTCCCAGGAGAAGAGGTTATCCAAGAACAAGTATCATTTTTAGAATCCTGCCAGCTGCCTATCAGGTCAGAGAAGGACCTACAGAAACCTGTATTTAAATCTCATTTTACCCTTTGATTGACTGAAGGAGGGAAATTAAGCCTGGGTTTGTGTTTTCTTTCCTTTAAGTGAAGATTATAATGCCTTTCTAGCAGAATTCTTTGAGCATTAGGTACTTGGCACATCATGAAGGGGTAATGAAAAATGTATTTATGATAAGGCTAGGATACAGTTCAGTTGGTAGTGCTTCCTAGTATGCATAAGGGTTCGATCCTCAGAGCTGCATAAAACCAGACATGGCTGGTGTGTGTCTCTAATCCCAGCACTGAGAGGGCAGAGGCAGGAGGAACACAAGTTCAAGGTCATCTTCTGTGACTTTAAGGCCTGTTTTAGGGTTTCTATTGCTGCAGGGAAACACCATGACCAGAAAGCAAGTTGGAGAGAAAAGGGTTTATTTGGCTTACACTTCCACATTGCTGTTCATCATTAAAGGAAGTCAGGACAGGAACTCAAGCAGGGCAGGAACCTGGAAGCAGGAGCTGATGCAGAGGGCATGGAAGTGTGCTGCTTACTGGCTTTCTCCCCATGGTTTGCTCAGCCTGCTTTCTTAAAGAACCCAGGACCACCAACCCAGGAGTGGCACCACCCACAATGGGCTGGGCCCTCTCCCATCAATCACTAGTTAAGAAAATGCCCTACAGCCAGATCTTGTGGAGGCATTTTCTCCAAGGTTTCCTCTTCTCATATAACTATCATTTGTATCAAGTTGACGTAAATCTAGCCAGCACAAGATCCTGCCCCAAAAAGAAGAGAAAAAAGAAAGATAGATTGTCCTTTGGGATTTGTATGTGAGAAACATCTGGGCAGTTTGTTTAAAAATATCGATTTCCAGGAGCCCCCTTCTACACACCTTATTTTAGAGTAAGGTCCTAGGATCTTTAGTTTTGAACGGATACTCTGGTTGATTATGTTATGCAGACAAGTTAGGATCACTGTAGTAAGACTCCATATAAGTCTGTATACAGAATCTCAGGGAGCCCACACGTTCCTGCCCTAGACACTTAGCAGATCTAGTTTGAACTCCTTGTACGGTGTCAGTATTTTTTCAGTTTTTTTCTGAAGTTAGGGATGATGAGTTCAGTGCTTGGTAATACTCTGAAAGCCTCATTTCCAAGTCACATCTCCAGGCACTCAGAGACTGATTTGACTTTTAGTCATTTATCAAGGTCACCCATTCATGGTGAATTTGTCAGCAAAATTATGTGCCACTAGATGGCGTGCTTGCCCTGAAGAAGTAGTGATGGTTGCTTCTCGGATCTCATCTTCCACTTTACCCTCCTGGTTTTGTTTTTAGGTTTTGGCCTTTTGAGACAGGGTTTCTCTGTGTAGCCCTGGCTGTCCTGAAACCAGAGCATGGCATCTGTGGAATGAAGGTTAAGAATGAGCTCTGCCTTTTACTAACCCTACGAAGTGAGCCAACTCTTTCCATTCATTTCTGAGCTCTTAAAAAGAAAAAGAAAAAAAAAACAGGAAGAAGCTAAACAAAACAGGGTATCATACTGTTCACTCACAGAATTGTCAGCATCAAATTTGGTAATATATTTGAAAAGTAGTAGGGATTCAACCTACTGTTTTAGAGATCCTAGATGAGCAATCCACCACTCAGGGGCATTCCCACACCACTGAGCGGTATTCCCAGCTCCTTTTATTTTTTGAGAGCAGGACTTACTGATGCCCAAGCTGGCCTTGAACTTGTGGTTCTCTGCCTCTGCCTCTGAGTAGCTGAGATCATAGGTCTGGGCTGCCAGGCCTGCCTCTAATAAGCACTGTTGGTACAGATGAATCTTGGATTCTGACATTCTGAAGAGGCTTTGGGCTCACCAGAGTGAGATGGATTATAAGTATTATGTACTTAATAATGAAGCGGGGTACTAGTTCTTTCTTTTTTGTATGTGCATGGGACTTGCATACATGTTCTCATGTGTGCATTGCTCTGCATGTTATTAATAAGGCAGGCTTGCTCAGGTGAACTCTGAGCTTGCCATGCTAGCCAGTTTGCTCCAGGGCTCTCTTGTCTCTGCCTTCAGATGGCTTTAGAGGCAGAAGAACATTCATGTGGGTTCAGGGGATCCAAACTCTGGTCTTGGCAAAAGCTATCAAGGTGAGCACTTTAACCTCTAGGCAGTCTCCTAAACCTCATGATCTTCATAAAATCAGGAGCAAGAGAGGTGCCTGCATTTGCTGCTGCTTTAGTGTTATACCCTGCAGGTCCCAGAATATCAAATGAAGAAAAAGCGAAAGATAAAAGGCTTGGTCAGAAAATTTGTGTTTGCATATGTTTCTGTAAACTATACTAGTGGTCCTGGCACGTGGTGGTCATATGGGAAAAAGGAACAAAGAAAAAAGATGGAAGAGGCAATGGGAGAATGAAAGTTAACCATATTTGTACATAACATGATTATGTGCATACAATCCACGAGAACCTACAGAAGCATGGGAAGGATGGCTCAATGGGTAAAGATGCTTGCTGCCAAGTCAGATGACCTGAATTCATTTGCCAGGATCCACATAGTGTAAGAAGAGGACCAACTCCCACAAGTTGTCCTCTAACCTCTGTATGTGTGCCATGACACATGTACAGCCCTCTGCCAATAAATAAAAGGATGAAAACAATTACATAAACTTTATTTGTATAATAACTAGCCTTGAACAAAAATTTTGGATGTTGAGGTTACTGTAGAGATAGATCAATGGTTAAGAGTACATACTGTTTTTTGTGAGGACTGGAGTTCAGTTCGTAGCACCCATTTGAGGTGACTCATGACTGCCTATAACTCTAGCTCCAGCATTTCTAATACCTTCTGCTGGCATCTGTGGGCACCTTTACATATAGAGCATACGTGTACAGATGCACACATAGATGTAAATATAAATACATGTAAATTAATTAATTAATTAATTTCCGGAGGCAGAACCAAGTGCCTCTCTGAATTTGAGGCCAGCTTGGTCTACTAAGGGAGTTCCATATCATTCATATATATGTGTGTGTGTGTGTGTGTGTGTGTGTGTGTGTGTGTGTGTGTGTATGTATGGTAAAACCCTGTCTCAAAAAACAATAGCAAATTGTATACGTGAACAATGTGGAAAAATTAGAAACATTCCTTAATAATTCCTATAGTCAATTAGGAAGACTTAAAGAACTATATTTGTAATAATGGGTGGGCATATTTAAAGGACATGTGTATCTGAGTGCACAGTAAAGTTTCACTGTTGTTTCTGTAGCCAGTGTGTGCTTAGTGTAAAGTGGGAATACCTATGCTGTATATGCTTAACACCAGCCATATTCCTTTTAGGAGGAGCATGAGCAAGCAATCTGTGCTCTGGAGTGGTCATCATTCTTTTATTGCCTTTGGAATCAGTTTACCACCCCACTTTTCTCTTTTTTGTATGCAAAACAAAACACATAAAACAATACCCTGCAAAATGGCCAAAATCTTGTCTTGTTTTACTTTGTTTTTTTCCCCCCCAAATCATGAAAGCAAAACTGATTCTATCTTAGGTTTTTGCATCATTATTCATGTTTAAAGTATTTCTGTGTGTATAGAAAAAAGAGAAAAAGAAAACCAAGAAATCTGCTCATTTGGAAAAGACTGAAGCTGTAGCTACAGTCTGCAGCCTGAAGAAGTCTGGACTGATGGAGTATGAGACACTGACCATTCAAAAGCCTCAGGACAGGCCGGCAGTGGTGGCACACGCCTTTAATCCCAGCACTCGGGAGGAAGAGGCAGGTGGATCTCTTGAGTTCGAGGCCAACCTGATCTATAGAGTGCATTATAGTTCAGACAGGGCTATGCAGATAAACTATCTTGAAAAACAAAACAAAATAAAAAACAAAACCCAAGACACAACAAAGAAAACCTCAGAGAAAAAGAGGCTGTGGAAGATAAATATATGTTAAGTTGGTGCCATGAGCCTTAAAAGCATCACAATTAGAAGATTGATATTTTGATGAGTTAGCATAACAGTTTTCTTGATAAAATAGAACATCATTCCACATGTGAGTTACCAAGAGGAGTTTTACTCTAGAATGCCCCCCAACCCCCCAAAAGCAAAGCAAACCCAGTAGAGGAGAGGAAGAGTAGCAGACAGAGGGAACAACTGGAGATGTGTGGTTGTGGGAAGGACCTTGCAACAACAGGTAGACTCAAGCAGTTCAGGTGCAGAAGTCACCAAGAGGGAAGTTAGTGCCTTAGGGCTAAGCTGTGGTGGAGTGTGGCCATCTCAGTCATGACAGTGAAAGTGGAAGTTCTTTATTATTGTGCCAGGACAACAGGAATAATCCAGGATTGTTCTGGGTAAACCAGGTCATAAAGTCACCTTATGTGAGATGAAGAAGAGCTGGCAATGTGACTACTTACATTCAAGGAATGGAAGGATGAGATGAATTACAGGCAGGTTTGGATGACCAGATAATCTTGCCTGGAAGGGAATTGGAGAAAGTCTGATTGCTGGAGTGGATGCAGAGAGTTCTTGCTGTTGTTGAGAAGAGATGTGCATCTGTGCTCCAGCAACTGAGGCTGGTGAAGAGGAGAGAGAAGGTGATAGGGAATGGAGTAAGATGGGTGAAAACCTCTGCCCAGAGACCCGTAAGTATTGTTGTAGTGAAGCTGTCAATCAGTGGGCTTCTCAGTCAGTGTGCTGCTGAGTGCACTTGCTTATGCACGGAACTTGCTCCCAAGTGCTGGGATTAAAGGCGTGCACCACTATAGCCCCACTTAACTCTTTTAAAGGGTCAAGAGTACCACTTCTGATTCAGATTTTCTCAGCCATTTACATAGACCTCAGAAGATAGGTTCCATTTCTCACCTACCCTCCTGTGCATAGCTAGCTATAGGACTATGGTGGTGGTGTGATTTAGAACATAAAAGGAAAAGTGAGAGAATTTACTTTCCCTAATACTAAAATGTAAAGGCTTCTAGAGGCTTCTAGAAGACAATGCAGGGAAATATTTCCTTGGTCTTAGGACTGAAAAACACTTCTTGAAGGACACACAGAAAGCACAACTATAAAGTATAAACTCAACACACTATAGGGAAGGAATTAAAGTTAAGATCTGTTCCTCAGAAGATAGAAGATATAAAGGGCAGGGGACAGATACTATAAACAATAGAAAAAAACTGCAAATAGAAAAAGATGGGTTGTTTCTTGCTTATTGACAACACTGAACTGTCACACAAAGCATATTCTAATAGCAATAAACATAAAAAGATACCCCATCAGTTACCAGGGAAATGGAGATTAAAACCACTGTCAGGTTTCAGTAGTAACTGCTGAGTGATTTCCGGTGTGCTTGTGAAGTGGGAGTGTAACCAGCACAGTTGCTCTTGAAATCCTCGACAGTCTGCAGACTAACATGTGCATACCTCTGATCTAATAAGTCCACCCCAAGGTTTGAGTCTACTAAGCAGAAGAAAAGAGCAACAGTGTCTAAAACAGCACTGTCCTAGTGTAAAACTAGAGCAATATCAATATCAATCCACAGTGAAATTGATGTTTTGACTAGTCAGATAGAAGCATAACTATAAAAACAAACAAAAACCCTCAACAAACTACTACCTGCAACATAGGTGAATTTCACAAACATTTTGTGTGAAAGCAGATTAAAAAGATTCATGAGTCCATTTGTATAAAACTCAAGATAGAAGAACTTAATAATGTTGCAGAATAGTGTTTACCATGTAAAATGGTGATCTACTTGCAACATCTGTCATCCATATTGTCTGGTTATAACATCTGCCACCCCAGGGAAGCACCTGTTGATTGGCCAGTCTGTTCCCTTCCTCCTTTACTGCATCACTTCCCAAGCTGAGCCCTTGATCTTGTCTGGTAGAGGAGGACTGTGCTTTGGTCAGGATGTTTAAGTAACTGCCCTCCCCTGCTACAGCTTCTAAGTAAGTTCCTTTAGGATAGAGGTGAGTAAAAGATTAGGAAGAGTTACACAGGGGAGTTGCTCTTCACTTACCTTGTACACAGGATTCGTGCACATTACATTTCGAAATAATGTTTTTCCAAGTGAGTGTGTGTAAAGTGCACAGCACAATGCCCAACTCATGCAGATGTGCAGTTGACAGCAGTAGCTGGTTTCCTTCTCAGTGGCCAGACAGTGTTGTCCTCTACCTTGTGTCCACAGTGCTTCTAACTTCCACAGGGATTAAACTGGTCTGTATTTGTGCCCTCCATTTGCATACCTGCTAGCTTTCCTGGCCTACTGAGCCTATAAATTACCACTGTGCTGGAGACTGGACCCAGGACCTTATTGGTGCTAAGCATTGCCTTGCCAAAGAGCTATACTTTTGGCTCCAGTTATTTCTAAATTTTGCTTAATTTTAATTATAATTAAATTTAAATGGTCACATAGAACTAAACAGCTACAGTATTGAACAATGTAGAGAGCTACGGTCTTTTCCTGGGAAATTGAGATTTTTATTTTTTATTATTTTTTTTATTTTTTTAGCAGATCAAATGGAAAGGTTGGGGTGTCAGATGCATGTCCTTATGTATACTGAAGGACACTCCCATAGTGGCAAGTCCTGGCTGGAGCAGGAGACTGCTAGCTAGGTTCCAAAGCCTTTAAGGAAGTGTAGTGGACCACAAAGGAAGGCTTTTTTCCATTTTAGAGTAGCAAAGGTTCTTGGGGTAAGACCTCTCTGAAGTGCAGCTGAGGCACAAAGGCTATTAAAGAGGAGCAGGTGACAGCTGTGTGTGCTGCTGGAGTTCTGTCTGAAGAATACTGAAGAGTGGCCATGGGTTGCAGCAAGAGGGAGGAGACATGGCTGCAGGGATGGAAAGGGGTTAAGAGCTGGGTAGTTCTTACAGAGCTGCTCTCAAGGAGATGAGTGGCGGGTGGGCTTTGTTTAGAAAATGATGGAGACCTGGGCTGGAAAAATGATTTGAAAAAGTAAGACTGCTTGCTGGTTTTTATTTTGTTTTGGTTTTTTGGTGTGTGGAAAAAGCATTGAGACTGAGTACATGCAGGGTCTTTCTGTAGGGGAGGGGTGAGTACATGCAGGGTCTCTCTGTAGGGGAGGGGTGAGTAC
>NW_021604579.1:9807277-9830447 GCF_004785775.1 Grammomys surdaster
GGGAGGGGTGAGTACATGCAGGGTCTCTCTGTAGGGTAGGGGTGAGTACATGCAGGGTCTATTGGAAAGGGGGTGAATACATGCAGGGTCTCTTTGTAGGGAGTCGGTGTGTGGCAGAAGCATGACAGTGAACCAAATCTGGGCAGTCCTGAATGGCATTAAGATGTAAAGTTGACTTTATTAGTTTATGGAAAGCCAAGGTAGGCTTTTAAAAGTTCAGTCTTCTAGAGTTTGCGCTTTAGAAAATACTTCTCTGGCAATAACAGAGACTGGTTTAGAAGGTGACCAGACTGAAGACAGATTGCATTAGTGAGCAAGAAATTTGTGGAGGCTTCCATTATGTGGTAGCTGTGGAGATCGTGAACTTAGATTACCAGCTCTGGGAGGAGATGGCTCGGTGGAAGTTCACCAAGCAGGGGTGAGGCCCTAGCTTAAATCACAGCACCAAAGGAGAAAACAACAAAGTTGATAGTTTCAAATGAACAGATTTGGAGTCCAGTGAGGGGACAAGGGGACATCTGTGTAGCCCTTGTGATGCCTGTCTTGGGTGATTAGAAAATGGACAAACTTAGATTAAGAAACACAAAAGAGGGACGGGAGAGATGGCTCACTGGTTAAGAGCACTGGCTGCTCTTCCAGAGGACCCAGGTTCAATTCCCAGCAACCACATGGTAGCTCACAACTGTCTGTAATTGTTATTGGGGATCTGACACTGTCACACAGACATACATGCAGGCAAAACACCAATGTATCTTAAAGGAAGGGAGGGAGGGAGGGAGGGAGGGATGGAGGGAGGGAGGGAGAGAGGGAAGGAAGGAAAAAGGAAGCCAAAAGAAAGAAGGAACTTGCGCTTAGGAGAGGGTTGTTCTATTACAGCTTGGCTGAGTTCTAATTTACATACTGGCCTGGAGCTGTGGTTCAGTAGAGTGTGGCATGTGTGATGCCCTGGTCTGGATCCCCAGCATCATATAAATCAAGACAATCCTGGTCCAGCTGTGAGCTTCCTGTTGGGACTAGACTAAATTTGTAGTCATTTCCTTATTAAAAATGGAGACAAAATTTCTTATCCATTCTGAAACTGAAGAATAAGTAAGTCAGGTGATGATGCATATTCTTAATCCCAGCACTCAAAGATCAGGAGGAGTTCAACGTCGTCCTTGGCTACATAGAATTAGGTAAACTTGAGCTATATGAGAACCTGTATAAAAGAAAAGAAAACTCACATATTATACAGTATATTGACTTAACGTATGAGATTAATGTTTTTTGGTATATTTGTAGTATAGCCAACATAATAGTATGGCCAATTTTAAAATGTTTTTTTTTTTTATCACTGTAAATGCCAGCCAGGTATAGTGGTATGTGGCTGTGATTCCAGTGGAAGACTGAGACACAAGAATTATGTGAGCCCAGGAGTTTAAGGCCTTCTGGGCAAGACAGTAACTCCTTGTCTCCAAAACAGCCTCCCTGCCCCTACTTATAGCATTCAGTCCCTATTCACCCTGCCCTCAAGGGACTGCTAGGCTTTTTTCCATCTGTGTGTTTGTCCATGTGGTTATTTCCTTAGTGACAAGCTTCTTTGATGTTTCCAAGGTTCCTCCAGGTAGAGAGCACTCTTGGTAGCATGCTGTACTCTTCTCTTTATCATCGCCCTTCTGGGACAGAAGGGCCTTAAAGGCAAGGACCACGGATGCCTGTTTCAGAGCTACATCTAGCAACATTCTTGTCCTTGGTTATTGAGTTTTTGGACTCAGGGAATGTTTGATTTATCAGAATTTCATGAGATTAGCCCAGCTAACCACAAAATGAAGTTAACCAGAATGACTGCTCTGGTGGTGGTGGTGGTGGTGGTGGTGGTGGGGTCTTCTGTTCTCACCATGCTGGACTAGGAGGTGCCATGCAAGTGACAGCCAGTCCTGGTCCAGCTGTGAGCTTCCTGTTGGGACTAGACTAAGTATGTAGACATTTTCTTACTAAGAGTGGGGACAAGATTTCTTATCCATTCTGAAACTGAAGAATAAGTCAAGTGTATAGAACTTACATCGAGGTGAGGTTTTTTTTTTTTTTTCTGTATAGTTTCTGGGAAGGAGTAAATAAATCTTTGGCTCTATTAGTATTTTTAGGATAAGAATAGTTATCCTACTGTGATAAGGGTTTTGGTTTCTTCTCCAGTCTTTTGGCTTTTACTTTCAAGGTATTGAATGGACTGTGTGAGAGTAGTATGCTCCTGCAGTATGGCCGGCATGTTCTCTAGCTCCTCTGGGATATGCAAGCTATTGATTCCTTGAGAACGTTGCCTAGTGGACCTTGATTTTGTGTAGCTCCCCCCACCCCATTAATTCCCATGTTTGGATATTAAAAAAAAAAAGTCAAAAGTTTCTGAAACAGCCAGCCAGTGTAGCTTCTTGCCCTCTTGCTGCAGTCTGAGAATCATGTTTTCTATTAGAAACCATGCACTACATACACTTGAGTGCCGTGTGTCACAATAAGAGAAAACTGTCCCAAGTACCTAAAACCTCACAGCAGTTTAGTGGGAGGAGGCAGACATAGGCGCAAACAGTAACAGTGTGAAAACTCTGGCGCCCACAGCAGCACGAGTAGCTGTGGGAGCATCTGGTTGTTGGACAGTGTTTTGGAGCTAATGTCAGCTGGTGTTTCTGCACTAACAAGCGCAGCACAGAGGCAGCCCGATGCAGAGCACCTGCCATCATCGCACTGCACAACAACCTGGGGCGGTGTAGGTTCCCGCTTTAGAGAGCAATTTAAAGCTCAGAAGGGCTCGGTGGCTGGCTGTTAAACAGATTCCACATTCAGCTTGTTTGTTCCCTCCCTCTGCATCCGTGTCCCTTATGCAAGGCATAGAAAGTCTTGGAGCCGGCAGCTACAGTGCCCTGCCAGCCCTTCTCCTGTAGTTCTTCCTCCTCAGGCAAAACAAGGTTCTCAGATTTCTCTGCTCCGTCTAGCCTGCTTCCAGTGTCCTCAGCGCACCGGGTATTCCAGGGCTGTAGCAGTAGTGAATATTGCTGATGTCATTGTTTGCCTTATTGGGATTTTGCTCTTTGTCTCACAGGGAGCTGTGATTGGTATAGACGACGAGGACGACAGCACCTTCACAATCACTGTTGATCAGAAAACCTTCCACTTCCAGGGTGAGCGGAAAAGAGAGGTGCTCTCCTCAGAGTCCACCTGCTTTCCTTCTCTCGTGGGTTGCTTGCTGAATGACTTGAATGGTTTTGCAAAGGATCCTGCATGAACGAGTGCACAGGAACCTTCTGGATGAAGTGGTACTGCAGGTTAGGCAGGGATTTGTATCTGCAGTGGATGCACATTAATTTGAAGCGACTGTGGATCTGGCCGCGATTGGAGATTAAAAATTTAAAGGATAAAAATCAGTGAAAAAGCGAGAGTAATGGGCTGCTGCTGCTGCTGGCTTGTGCTTACAGAAGGTTGCTGATGTTCTTTATCGAGGAGTGTGGTTCTGCTTCTGCATGAAGAGTCTAAGGACTGATTGTGAAGGCTGCAGTGTTTGTCCGTGTGAAGCTCAAAATGTAAATTCAACTGAAGCTAGAGGCAACCTTTGCCTGAAAGGTTTTGCTCTGCTTCAAGAACTCCACGTTTGCATTCCTTCCATCTGCATTTCTGTGTCTTGTCTGCCAGCCATCATTGCTCTGCTATTATCCTTTCTGTAGTTAATAACTCCAGTGCCATCTGCCACTGCTATGTTTCGGCATTGCATGCTATGGCTCACCGGTACAAGGGGTAAGGTCCTGTATGGTCACTCTCATTTCATCCTGCTTCGAAAGCTCTAAACCAACAAATAAAAGCTGATTTTAGTGGTCTGCTCCTAAGGACCTGTCATCTGTTAGGAGTGCCTATTAGTTTTGGTACTAGTGTTCTGTTGTCTTTTCTATCCAGAATAACGTCTATTTTAGGTTTAAAGCAATCCAGGAAACTTAGAAATGAGACTATTTGGAGATGTTAGCACTTTCTCTGAACCCGTATGTGTGATCACTGTTATGATTGCCAGATAGAACAAGGTGAATGAATACCAAGTACAGTTTACAGCTTAAAAATGTTTTGTTATGAGGTCTGCTGGTGGCTGTATGTGCTATGTGAAGGTGCTTAGGTCCCTGTTGTCCTACACTAGGACAATATATTGCAGTTGTTTGTTTTCATTGTCTTGTGTAAGAGATCGACACATAGAAGTGAAAGATGCTGCCTATGAACAATAATGACAGGCCCATGTCCTCAGCAGTGGGATTTCTAATGTGTCGTCATGCTTATCCTTAACATACTGTCTTTGAGAATACTATTTGTTTAGAATTTCTTAAATAATGGTGTTCCCCTGGAAATTTCCACTCCATTAAACGTCATAAAATATTTTAATCATATTACAAAACAGCAATGCTGTTCATAAGCCAATACAGGTAGCTGGGACTCTTCACTTGAGTGTAGTTGAATACTTCACTGCAGTTCTAGTAGGAGCTGCATGCAGGATGCAGGGGCTGCAGCACAGGGTTCTGCAGTTGCTGGGGAGGCCCCTCCGGGCTCCAGAAGCTTTGTTTGCTTGGTGGAAGGACAGACTTGGATCTCTTACCTTAAACTATTTATGTCAAACTGATCTCTTTAGCGTTTTTGTATTTATGTGGCTTGCTGATAAAACAAGACATTATTTAAATGATAAAAATAAAAAGGAATTTTCAAAATGAGCTCTTAAGTTTCCAGAATGTCAGGTTGTTTGTTTTCTACTGTAGCGTTTGTGGGGTGTTACATAGCATGAACTTATTCAAAAAACTTAAACTGTTCCTTTATTTAGGTGATTAGGAAAATTACTTCAGACTTAGAGATACTTGCTTAGAAGAAGGTCTACAAATTTAATACAAAACACATTCAATGTTTGATAGAACTTACATTTTATAATATTCTGTTTTTAAACCTTCAATTGCTGATAAGAACTGAAAGCAAATCTAGGTTCATACATATTATTATGACATGTCTGAGTGTTATATTTTTCTTGTGCTGAGATAGAACCCAGGGGCTACATAATAACTTTGAGGCCTGCTTGGGCTACAGAGACCTTGTTGCCAAAAAATAAAAAAGAATGTTATTGCCATGAAAGCCTATTAGGAAGTTTTGATCAGAGAGTGACATGATGAGATTCCTATTTTACGGGGTTGCTCTGGCCACTGTCTTGAGAATAAGATGTGGAGGGGCACAGACCTAGGAAACCGTTTAGGAGCTTGTTGTAGACAAGAAATGAGAGCGTGATAGTGTTCATATGGCACCAGCGGGGTAGCAGTGAAGGAGCAAACAGTGGTCAGATTAATCAGCTTTAGTAGAGTATAATTAATATGAAATAAAATGCGTGTCTGAGGGGCTGATGAGTGGAGGACTCAGTGGGTGAAAGCTCCTGCTGCAAAAGTGTGGTGACCTCGATCCCTGGGACCCAGTTAAAGATGGCGGAGAGAACCAACTGCATAACGGGTCCTCTGATCTCCTTTCACGTGCTGTGGCATTTGTGAACTCCCTCCATCATATGTGCATGCCTGTTTCACACACACTGAAGCACATGATGATAATAATAACGGCAGTAGTAGTTATAGTAATATAAGTGAAAAATTTTCAAAAGACCTTCAGATTAAAATATTTAAAAATATATGTTTTACATGATTCAGTTTTGGTCAGCCTACTTGTATATAGCTGCCACCACAATCAACATATGGAACATTTCTGCCACTCCAAAAGATTGTTTCCTTTCTGATGCCCCCTCCTAAGCCCTGGGCCAGGCAATCACTGATCTGCCTTCTGTCAGTAGAGGTGAGCATGCCCGTTAGGGGACGTCACACAAATGGAATCATATCATGTATGTTATTGTCTTCATTTTAGCTCAAAACAGTGTTTTCTAGCCCATCCATATCATTGTATAGCTTAGTTACTTTTGTACGGGTAAATCATATTCTGTTCAATGGTGTTGTATTTATTTTGAACGTTGAGTTGTAGCACATAACAGAAAGGCAAGTTCAGGTTGATACAAGAGTATTGGGGTAAAAAAAAAAAAGGAATTGCCATTAACTGAAGTGGATGGTTCTAGGAACAACAGTTTGGAGAACTTACTGGAGATGCTGAATTCATAGTTTGTATATGGCATGCAGGGAAAATTTCAAGTTAGAAAAATAAATGTGGGGCTCATTGGCACAGAGACAGTGTTTATGACCTTGAGAATTTGGGAATAAGAATAGAAAGAAAGTAAAAAAACTGAGCTGTAGGCCCTTGAACATGTACTTTAGAGGCTTCAAGATGAGGTAGAATCAGCAAAGGAGACTGATGACCAAAGGAGACGAAAAGCAAATGGAGCCTGGAAACAGTGCTTCTAGGAGGGAGAAGGATCAGAGCTTGCCAGACACTGATGACAGACCAGGGAAGAAAGCACTAAGAAATGATGTGATGGAGTTATTCATGAGGACTTCTTAAACCTTGAGAAGAGCAGCTATAAATCAGGACAGAGTGCTTCAAAGTCTACTGAACAGATCAGAAGCAGAAGAGGGGATTGCAGGCCTCAGGAGTTTGGGGAGATTTTAATTGTGTGTAAGGACAAATGGAACAGTGATGGTGTGTTTCTATGTTGTCAGCAGTGATTCCACGGAGAGGAAGAGCTGATAATGCTAGAGGAGGGGCAAGGGGTGAGGATGTGGTGTGTGTGTGTGTGTGTGTGTGTGTGTGTGTTGGGGGCTAGTTGGATCAGCCTTCTGAGAAGGCAAGAGCCAGTGGGACCTGAACCAATGGGACCTACAGCACAGCTGCAGGCATTGCTTTTGGCTAGGAGAATGGACAGTTATCTTGGTGAAATAGCTGTGGCTGGTGATGGACCCTGAGCAGACCGAAGTACTGGCAATAGGGAAAGCAAAGAGGAACAGATTGGACATGTGTAGTGAGTAAATCAGTGGGAATTGGTGACTGGTTGGAGGAGAATTTAATAGCAATGTTCTTTTGTTTGGTTTATAGTTGAACATTGTCACATCTAAAACAGCCCAGAACAGGAATTTACTTTGGAGACACAGAGATGGTGGGAAGTGAGGCTGAGCTTAAGTGAAAATGAAGAGAGAGCACTCTGTTGTTTAGTTGAACTAGAAGCCTAAAGTCTGAATGACCAGGTAGGATTAAAGCTAGACAAAGACTAGCAGTTTCAAGTCTGTATGGCTGATGATCAGAGTTCAACTCCTGGAATCTGCATGATGGAAGGAGAGAACAGACTCCCAAAGGTTGCCCTCTGACCTCTGCATCTGTGCTGTGGCACACATATGCACGTGCACACAGATACATCATATACATTCAACATGAAATAAGATGTAAGGATAATAATAAAGACCACCAGTGTGGAAAGGGGAAACTGCTGTCCTCAGCCCAGATGGTTAAAGCTTTTGGGAAGGCTTGCTGAACATGGCCACATTTTCCACTTCTTTCCAAGAGAAGTCAGATTTAGTTTTTCTTAACTCAGTGGGAAATGGGTGTGTAAAATTTCCAAGTTTTAAAACTCTTTTTTTTTTTTTTAAGTTTTGGCTAAACAGTGTACCTTTGTGAGCTAAATAAAGCCTTTGGATTTTCAATCTTTGGTTAAAACCATGGCAGTAATATCTATTGTCTGTCTAGAAGATCTCCGCAAGCAAAGAACTGATGGTCAAACATTCAATCAGACTAGGATGGACTGTCATCAGGCTGGGAGGAGCAATCACAGCAGTTAGGACGGAGATGCAATTGTGTCTGTGTCTATGAGCATGTATGTGCATGTGCGTGTGTGCTCGCTTATGTGTGGAGGTCAGAGGTGCCTTCTACCTTACTTTTTTGAGGCAGGGTCCCTCACTTGGTGCTCACACATTGGCTAGTCTGGTGGCCAGGCTAGCAAGCCCAGGAGAACTGCCTGTCTCAGCTTCAGTAGTGCTGGGGCTGGTCTTTATGCTTTCATGCTTGTACAGCAAGCACTTACCTGATTGAGGCATCTTTCCAGCCCAGAAACTAATCATCTGAAGTTACTATTTTTATAGATCAAAAGTAGTTTCATATCAGCATTTCATATGGCTCATACTAATAGAAGACAAGATGGTTTATTGCTCACCTTAATGATTAGGAAAAGTCCAGTTGTTTGAATTTACATTGCAATAAGCTGGGGTTTTTTGTTGTTGTCGTTTGTTTGCTTATTTGTTTGTTTGGTTTTGGTCTTCATTTTGAGACAAGACTGGCTTCAAAACAGGGCTGAGAGTGACCTTGAATGACTTACTTCCCGCCTGAGCTTTCCAGGTGCTGGGATTGCAGGGTGAGCTACTATGCTTGGCTTATGAAATTGTATCTTTGATGATTTAATGTATGGAATGATATTTAACCTTTTGGATATTGGGATGCTAATAATAGCAATCATTTGTTGAATGTTTATTTTATGCAAGGCATTTGGAAGTCTACCTGTGCTAAATCATGCAGCTCAAAGCTTTACAAAATAGTTTCTAGTGCTATTTTCATCTTGTTGTTAAGGAAACAATGGGCTATACACCGCTAATGTAAAGCAGAAATGAAAATTGAACACAATACTCAGTACCTTTGTCTTTTAAGACAGGTTCTTATAAATTCTTATCTGGCCCAGAACTTGATCTATGGCCAGAACTTCTGATCCTCCTGCCTCTACATCCTGAGTGCTGGAATTACAGGTGTGCATTACCTTGTCTGGTTTCTGAGATGCTGAGGATCAAACCAAGGGCTTCATGCACACTAGGCAAGCTCTCTTGTATCCCCTACCTAGCACTTGCTCTTGAGAGCTGTTACTTTAGACACTGGTCACCTAGTCTATAGTGAACTATCATCTTATTAAGAAGGAATTAATGTAAAGTAGGAGTACCTTTAAATAACAATGCAATTTAATGCAACTGCAAAATACCGTGCCCTCAGTGTTCCTCTTGTTCCATTACTCAGAAGCAGTAGCAGTGGATGATGGTCGTGCAGCTATCACAGCTATCAGATTGCTCCTGAGTAACTGATAGGAACCAGACACTGTTCCACCCACTGTGAATGTTACTTATGTAAGTGCTAAACCCACAATCATTGATAACTTCCCTTCTTGTTTTAGAGTTGGAGAAAGTGGGTTTCAGGAAGCCCAAGTGGTAGAGCCAGGATTGTGCTTAGCTCCATGTAGGTCAGTGGTTCTTTTTTGTTGTTGTTTTGGTGGGTTTTTTTTTGTTTGTTTGTTTTTTGTTTTTGTTTTTTGTTTTTGGTTTTTTTTTTTTTTTTTGGTTTTTTTTTTTCGAGACAGGGTTTCTCTGTGTAGCCCTGGCTGTCCTGGAACTCGCTCTGTAGACCATGCTGGCCTCGAACTCAGAAATCTGTCTGCCTCTGCCTCCCAAGTGCTGGGCTTAAAGACATGCACCACCACTGCCCAGCAGGTCAGTGGTTCTTAAAGTGTGTTTGCAGACAGAGCTTCAGCACCATGGGGGAGTGTGCTAGGACAGCATCTCTTGCCCTTATGAATCAGCAGCTCTGGAATGTGTCCTCTCCAGTGATTGTAATACACTTGAAAGTTTGAGATCCAGAGTCTGGATAAGCAGCTGTACTTATATGCAAGTTTACTTTTGCAGCAACCTTAGAGTCGTCCTCAATGTATAGATGAGTGAGGTGTAGTGTCAACTGACTTGGCTTTGATCATACATAGATTCAATACAAATTAGACCATATACATTATGGGCAAACCTGATCTGTAGAAAATTATTAATTTTTTTTAAAAGATGAAGACTATGCATCTAAGGCACGGTGGCAGGATTGTAAGTTTGAAGACAGATTAAGTTACATAGTTAGGCCCTATCTCAAAACAGGGGGGGGGGGGGCTTTATGGTGGAAATCTATTAAACAGTGCAAACTTTAATTAAATTTATCTGGAATATTTTATAGTGACATGAGTTTCCTGAGATAAAATATACCACTTTTAAGCATTGAAAAGAAGCCTAATTTAGAGCCATGTAAGTTTCAGTGGAAGAAGCTGTCTGTCTGATAAACCACTGTTTTCAGCTCAGTCCATTAAGGCTTGACTATTTACTAAAGTGCAACCTAGTGCTCAGTACTGAAGGAAAGTAATTTTTAAAAGTCCTGTTGATCAAGTATATCATTGATGCTTCCACTGCATTAATATCAATCAACTTAGCACACATCTTCATGGTCAAGATGTTTTGAATAGACAGTAAGTTTTTAGACTAAGGTATGGTTATAGGCTTGAGTGTCTTCTGCTTTGAGAGCAATGTCACCTCAGCATTATCACCACAAACAGATGCCAGTGTCTTGTATTGATTTAAGACGTTTCCTTTGTTGTGTTATGTTTCTGGTTTTTACGTGGTAATGTTTCCAGTACAAAAAGTTACACATTTCATGTAAAGGAAGTAAATCAGCTATAATTAATTTTGTAATTAGCTGGTATAATTTCAGTGAGCTCGGGATGTTTGTGTGGGATGGGTAGAGCTGTGTTCCTGTGTTGGGAGTTTGTTAATATTGCTGTGGGAGGATTGAATCTCACTAGTGTACCTATGTTCTTCTTAATTTGTTTTCTACTCTCAATCCTCCCTAGATATTTGAAATTATACTCTTCCCAAGTTTAATTATGGACTCCAGTATAGTGAGTAGCCAGTTAGACCTACCTCTCTGATCCATTTTTATTTTTGTTAGTGAATTACATTCTGTTCCACAATTCATTATTCTTAATTGCTAATATAAATTTTCTTTTTTTTTCTTTTCTTTCTTTCTTTCTTTTTTTTTTTTTTTTGGTTTTTTTGAGACAGGGTTTCTCTGTGTAGTCCTGGCTGTCCTGGAACTCACTCTGTAGACCAGGCTGGCCTCGAACTCAGAAATCCGCCTGCCTCTGCCTCCCAAGTGCTGGGATTAAAGGCGTGTGCCACCACTGCCTGGCATAAATTTCCAATGTGACACTCTAAGGAGAGTATTGGAAAGATGACACTAATTATCACTCCAGTTCTTCTGCCTGAAGGGAAGAACGATGCCATTTCCTTGAGCCTTGAGTCCTGTATGTTTAAGAACAACTTTTCCTATGACTAGTAGTAACTTCTGTGTAGCCATGATGAGATACCTGATGGATACAACTTAAAGGGGAGAATTCTTACTCAGCTCACGGTTTCAAAGGCATGATTAGTGCACCATGCTGTAGAGGGCATGGTAGAGCAATAAGTGGGAGTCAGGTTTTATTTGGGTTACTTCAGGGGCACAGACAACTGAAGGGCAGCTGTGTTGTGGAAAGCCACACCCCAGCATGGGCGGTGACTCTTGGAAGCTTTGGTTTCTAGAGCTCCCTGCAGGCAGTCTTCAGTCTTCTGTCTCAAGCAAGTGTTACTTATATAACCTTGGGAGGAGACCTGTGAATCTTAGTAAGCAGTCTTTTCAGTTTGGGGCACATTGCTTGGTGTATGCTGATGTAGAGAGTGAGTAAGGATTCATAATGAAAGGAATGTTCCTGCAAGTAGTTAGACAGTTGTAGAAAATTCTAGTGTTCAGTTTACTTCATCCAGTTTTGTTCTGGGTTGGTTTTTGGTTTCTGGAGACAGGGTTTATCTATATAGCCCTGGTTCTCCTGGAACTCACTCTATAGACCAGGCTGGGCTTGAACTCAGAGATCCACCTGCCTCTCTGCCCCCAGAGAGCTGGGATCAAAGGTGTGAGCCACCACTGCCTGGCTTATCCACTCATTTTTAAATTAATTTATTTTTGTGATGTCAACAAGTACCTGAGTGTATACTGTAACACAAGGAACTTGCTTTGCAGTGTGAAAGAGGGCAAACACAGCGGAATTTGATTAAGAAATTCAATGTCAAATCCTCATCCCAGCAGCAACTTCTTGGTTGCACAGCTTTTGATATTTTTCATATTATGGGTTAAAGGAGTTAAAACTTTGGCAATTCTGACAATGCGTGGAATGCACTGATCCTTGCTTTTAAATTTCTGATTGCTAAGGTTCCTTTTCAGCCTTTGTTAAACTCTTATGCAGGGTATGAACGTTTATTTTCATGACCATGATTCTCTTACTAATATACTCTACATATACTGTCAGTGTATGATATGAACTACAGTTATATTCTGTATAATATAACTTGCTGTGTGTGTGTGTGTGTGTGTGTGTGTGTGTGTGTGTGTGTCAGGTTCTCACTTACCCTAGGCTTGCCTCGAGCTTGCTGGCTAAGGATGACTGAGAACTTCTGGTCCTCTTATACTTCTTCATGCACTACTGTACCTGGTTTGTGCAGCGCTGGGAATTGGCCCCAAGGCTTTGTGCATGTGAGGCAAGCACTCTACCAGCTGAGCTTCATCCTCAGCCCACACCTTCTTATATTAAAGTAACAGGACCTTAAGACAATTCGATGGATATTTGGGAAGATCCCAAATTCAAATGAATTATAAAGATCTCTGTTTGGCTAGGCTGCTAGCTGCTTTGAGGACATCTTCAGGCAACTGCCTAGTTGGTGGAGTTGAGTGTTTTGTCATGTAAAAGGCTGTTATTGACCTGAGCTCTTGCATGCAGGTGATATCAGTGGGCAGGGATGTGTAAGTGTCTTTTTTTTCTCTAGAAGATGATTATAATACACAGCAAAAGTGACTCTGTTGAATAAAAAAAGGACTCGTAGTGAAGAGAACCAGCCACTAAGGGCCAGTTTAATATCATGCTGGTCCTTTGCAGGGACCACACCCACACTAATGAGATAGATAGTTTTATCCTTACCATATAGGGGAGAGCTTGAGGCTTGTATAAATTTGTATTTATGGCCACACATGCAGGAAGTAACAGGACCTAGATTTATATTTGCAATTCTCATTATACAGTGCTGTTCAGTGCCTTACTTTCTTGTGATCCTGCATCGGTCACTCTGACTTACATTTTATCATACTGGAGCCTTTTTGTATCCGTGTTGCTTTCTTCCATTGCAGTACTATCACTGTTTCATGGTAGTCAGTATCACCAGGGTTCTCCTGTGCTCAGTGTACATCCAAGCAGAGGTCGTCAACACTGCCTGGGCCCACTGAGGCAAGGTTAACTGGGACATTGGTCAGAAGAGATGGTAGTGAGTCACATCACAAGGCATGCTCAGATCCATCACCAACTGTTAGGGAGGCTGTGAAGCCTAGCCACAGGATGCATGGGAATGTCCCCTGAAAGGAGTTAATGACCAGGGAGTCAGACATTCACCTGTACTGTGCTCCATCTTCTTTCAGTTCTGGTCATGCTGCAGTTCTCTTCTTACGCCAGCAGAGGGAACAGTTCAAAGTGTTTGAGGGGAAAAACCCCAACATATCTTCTTTAGTTCTATTCAGAAGCTTGGATTTCCTAAGAGAGCTAAAGTGGAGCCTGAGATGTTCATAGTGGATTAAGCATAGTGATCTGGCATAAACATAAACCCTGTGTTGTCGTGAGTGCTGAATCAATGACATTTTGCTGTGTCTAGATTGTCTTTTAGAAGATGGGGCTGAAGCTTGTGGGACATGCAGGGTTATTATAACTACAGTCTTGATCTAGAAGTGTATCCTTTCTGAAGGAAAGGCAAAGATATTGTATTAACAGCTTAGAGCTAAATATAGAAGAGAAAGGAAGTGGCTTGCTGTTCTTTGCCCTGAGCAGAATTCCTTGGAGAAACTGGAGCCAGAATGAAACCTTCAGATGGAATGTTATACTTGAAAATTCAGAAATGCCTTCCTGCTACTCTACTCACAGAAACATGTGCACACTTCTCTTTTTAAGTACAAAAGCTCCTCTACCTGCAGTTTCTAAAGAATATCTATTTAAAGTAGCACACATCAATTATTATAATTTCTTGTAGGATTCTGTTACTTTGTTCCGTCTCATCTAATTGATCTTGTTTACTTCAAAAGCAAACAAAAGAATTAGTAGCTGATTCGTCTTTCACATGTTACTTGCTTTGTTTTAGTCTTTTTCCTGAAATAAATTTATTTATTTATTTATTTATTTATTACTTCATTTTTATTGATATGTCTCACCCTATAGTCTGGCTGACTTGGAACTCTCTCTAGACCAAACTGGCTTTGTACTCAGGGGTAATCCTCTGACTCAGCTCTCTAAGTGCTGGACATTCAGGCATGAGCCACCATACCTAGGTCCTTCCTGATTTTTTTTTTTTAAGTAGGCATTGATTTTTTCCCCTTTCTTTCCTTTCCTTTATTAATCCAAGTAATAATATAACATTTTTCCTTTCTTTCTGATCTTCTGTATTTCTCCTTGTGAACTGAGACTTGGTTTAGCCCGTTAAAATTACCTTCTTTTTTCTGACTCCCTCTTCTTATCCCAAAATGCATTAGACATAAATTCTCATTTTTTTCCATGAGAGATTTTTTTCCCCTAATAGCGTGTATTTGAGTACTTCTTATTCATAAAATCAGTAAAACTTTTATTATTTTCTTAAAGATAAATCCTGAAATACTGCTTTGGCTTACTTGATATTTGGTATGTATCCCAAGCTGGTCTTAAATTCAAATACTCTGACCTCGGCTTCCAGAGTACTGGAATTACAGGTAGGTATCATTAGCTTTTAGGGCTAGCGAGATGGCTCAGTGGATAACGCACTTGCCATACAAGCACAAGGACCTGAGTTTGGATTCCCAGAACCTATGGGAAAAGCTAGCTTAAAGTCAGTGAGAAAACTTGCCTAAAAATAAGGTTGAGCGTAATTGAGGAAGATGCCTGACTTCACACATATGCACATTCACATATGTGCACACATGTTCATGCACACATACAAATGCAGACCCCGACATACAAATGCACACACCCCATGTACAACTTGTACACATACACCTACATACATTACATATATGCACACACGTATGCACACATGTGCATGCACACACTTTAAACATAAACCACTTCTGACAGTTGAGGCGTATCAGATTTTAGGATTGACTATGGCAGAGGCTTTTCAAGCCATAAGTAGGAATCTTGTTTTTCATCTTGTATATTCTTTTGTTGTATTTTGTTTATTTAAGGTTTGGCTGGGCTGGCCTAGAGCGGACAGTCCTCTTCTGATTCCCGTGGGCCCAGCACTTGGGCTTGCCAGCCCTCTTCTCGATGTATACCATAGAACTGCACCTGCATTTTTCAAGCTAACTGAGTCTTCTCTTTTTCTGGTCTGCCTCTCCTTGTATTTGTGTGATGGGAAAGACCCATCCCTTAGTCCACTGGCTGCTCCTCCTCTGTCTCCTAAGTCTGTAACTTGGCTCGGATCTTTATCCTTTCTTATGCTCACACTCATTCTCTCCCCATTACTCTCTCTCGCCCCTTTCCTAGTTTCTGTGCCGTCAGAGCACTTTCTTGGTTAATGCCTGTGTCAGTTCTCTAAAACCACAGCCTTCCTAAATGTTCCTACATTCCCGTGTCTTAAAGTCTTGCTTTTTTAAAGTTAAGGAACAGTGACTAACTGACCCTTTTAGTGGTTTACTAAAACTTCATGTTAAAGCAGTATAGAAAGTCCCCTCTGGAGCTAAAAGGGTTGATATATATTTGCATATCAAGGATTTTTATTGAGTAGGAATCATTTGGCTGACAAGCATGTGATTGATGAATGAATAGAAAAGAACTCATGGTTTTTCTTGTCTTTGAATGAGCAAACAGTTCCTAATATAATGCTAACTCTGTTCTGGAGGCTCACAATATTGCTTTAGATAGTCAAAACAGACGTTGTGGAGGAGAAACACATTTGTAAATATTTACATGCATGTTGACAGTTTAGAAACTTCAGCTATAACTATTAATATATCTTGAAGGAACCAATTATGTATGATTTAATAAGATATTAAGCAAAAATAATTTCTTAGAAACTCTAACTTGATGGGCATAGTGGCGCACGCCTTTAATCTCAGTGTTTGGGAGGCAGAGGCAGGCAGATCTCTTAGTTCAAGGCCAATCTGGTTTCTATAGTGAGTTCCAGGACAGCCAGAGCCACATATCGAGACCTTGCCTCAATAAATAAATAGATAAACAAACAAATAAATAAATTAAAAGAAAAGAAAGCCCAGTAATAATAAGATTAGTGATTTTATCAGTTCTCACTCAGCAAATATTTTGTTGAACAATTGTTTCCTGATGAGCTTCTAGTTGGTTGGAATATGTCAAGAAGTAACGAACCTTCCTCTTGTGGAGCTTAGTATTCAGTGGCAGGAGAGGTAGGCAATAAATAATAACCATGAGCTGTATATATGTTAAATGCAAAGTGCTGGGTTAGAGGGTAGTCTTCTATACAGGCTTCTGATTGTTACTGTTAATTATCAATTTGACAGATTGCAGAAGCGAGTCCTGGAAGGCAGGCCTCTGGGTATGCTTGTGGGGGATAATCTTGGCTGCATTCAGTGATAGTGAAAGATCCATCTTAACTGTGGGCAGAACCATTCCCTGGGCTTGCAATTTTAGACTGGATAAAACAGAGGAAGGGAACTGAACCACAGCATGCATGCCTTGTTCGTTGCTTTCTGCTTGTGGATAGATGTGAGCCCCTAATGCCCTGACTCCCTGCTGTGACTAGCATCCTGAGAAAAATAAAGCCTTTCTCCCTTAAGTGCTTTTTATCAAAGCATTTTTATCACAGCATCAGGGAAAAACAAAGAAACAAACAAAGACAAGGTTGGTTGGGAGACTTAACTGAGAAAAGGCATTATTCTAGCAGACAAGTGATCATTTGTTCTATAATTGTGAGTACCAGGTTAGCTGCTAAGAGATGGTGATGTTAGAAAATCAAGAAAATGTGGACCAGATTCCAGTCCAGAACTCAGGGAGTACATAGCTGACCTAGGAAAGTGGGGGTGGGGTGTGGCCATAAACCCGGAGGATTCTATCTGCTTTGATTGAAAGGTACACAAGGTATAAGATACACAGATCTTATTTACTTTCCCCTCTAACTTCTGTAAGTTAGAAGGGAACCTTATTAAAACCATAATTCTTAAACCTTCTGAATATTAATACACTGGCTTATTAGATTTGGTCATGGGATCATTCTTTTCCATACCACCTTATTGGCTTCTAAAAATAGCTTCTGGGGATCTGGCTCAGTGAGCAAGCTTTGGCACAGCATATAAAGAACTTGGGTTGACCACTAGCATTACACAAACAAATCAAAACATTCTGACTATTCAACATGTCAGCTTCCCTTTGAGCTACTAAATTATCTAAGGGTAATGCAATCCTTTAGCTTCCTTCCATCCATCCATCCATCAATCATGTAGAAAGCAAGGTATCTTGCTTAGGTTCTTGCAATATAGCAACAAATAAGACTGGCCAAACTCTGCTTTCTGGGTATTTAGAATTCAGTGAAATAATCTAGTAAGACATTACATATATGTCAACAGTTCCCACATACGGCTTCAGAAAACTTGTATTCACATGTGAATACATTTACAAGTTTCGACATTAAAATAGATTTTAAACATATTTACTCAGTATTGTTGCAGTTCTCAATTAACTCTACTCAAACCAACCTGGAGGTGGTGGGGGAGCATGTTCCTTGCTACCTGCCTCAGCGTTCTGAGTTTCTGAATGAAACACACACACACACACACACACACACACACACACACACGCATGCACACACAGCCTTATATTTTAATATACCTTAAACAGCTCAATGGCTGGGCTACTCCCAAACCTCCACGTGGCTGACACCTCCCCTCCGATATTCCTGAGTTATTACTTATTAAAATATGTATTCCATTGTTGTTGCCCTAGATCCAGAGGAGGGAGGGCGTACCCTGGGGCCAGTCTTCCCCAGGCTTACAAATATGCTGTCTCTCTGTCCTGTCTTCTCAGGTGTGTCACTACCCCTTTCCTGGCATGGCAGCTATTGCCCAAGAATCCTAAAGGTTCCACCTCTGTTTCCCTGCCCAGCCATAGGCTGTTGGCAACTTTATTTACCAATCAAAACCAACTGGGAGCAGGGTAAGATCCCTATGTCCTAATTGGGTCTCCACTGTGGTTGTATCTCTTATTTTACCTGATTTTTTTGGGGTCCGAAAAACCAAAACATCCCAGGCAGCCACAAGAATCCAGCAAAGCAAGATCTTCATTTGAATTAGGCAACAAAAACTGAGTCAGAGACAACAGCACAGGCTCGAGCTTACTGTGTCCCCAAAGACAAGTTGCCCAGTATACTTAGAGTGAAACTATAAAAAGAAGGGGGGGGTCTAGGTGAGCTGGAGGACTATCCAATTATATTTTGACATTAAGGGTTAAGCAAAGGAGTATCCAATGGAGACTGGACCTTATTCAGGGTACGGGGCTTCAAGGCCCTTAACTCATTCTCCTAGACATTTAGTCCAGAGCTCAGAGTGATAAGGAATCAAAGGAATTGGTTCCTGGACCTGGAACCGTGAACTCAGTTTAACCCTGCCAGCAAGATGGAAAAGTTGTCCCTGAGATGCCTGGATTCAGACAACTGTCTCCTTATAGTTTCATTGTGGGCCTGTGAGGTATGAAATATATGGATATGATTCAGAGTTATTTAAAAACCATCCTCAGATCACACTCTAAAGCAGTGAAGTTGGGACTTAAATCCATTTTCAGACTAGAGTTTCTGGCTCATTCTGACTATGTCATACACTCTCCCCTGAGTTAGAAAAAGGAGGTTCTCACCTCTTGTGGTGTGCTTTGCATAGCAAAAAGGGGATGAGAGGAGAGTTATTTAACTGTCATGGTTATCTGAAGCCTAGAGACTAAATTCAGATGCTGCTGTTGAAAAATCCCTGAACTTTCCTGTCTCTGGTTTTATATTATTGTTAAGACAGAGATTTGATATGTAGTCCCAAGGCTGATTGAGACAGAGTTTCTCTGTGAGTAGCTCTGGCTGTCCTGGAACTCACTCTGTAGACCAGGCTAACTTCAAACTCAGAGAGTCTCCTGCCTTTACCTCCCAAGCTGGGTTTAAAGGTGTGTACTACCACCATCTAGCTGAAGTTGAATTCTTTTTTTTGTTTGTTTGTTTGTTTTGTTTTTTTTTGTTTTGTTTTTTTTTCAAGACAGGGTTTCTCTTTATAGCCCGGGCTGTCCTGGAACTCACTCTGTAGACCAGGCTGGCCTCAAACTCAGAAATCTGCCTGCCTCTGCCTCCCAAGTACTGGGATCAAAGGCGTGCGCCACCACCGCCCGGCTGATGTTAAATTCTTAATCCTCCTGCTTCAGCCTTCCAAGGCTGGGGTTAGAGGTGTGTGCTAGTATGTGCTAGCATGTTCAGGCTAAACTTTCTGTTTCCTTGTGCTAGAAAATAAAGGTAATACCTATTTCATGTAGTTGCTGTGAGGATTTGTTTAATATTTTTAGAACTCTTTGCATAAATCAAGTGCTCAGTAGATTTAGTGTTTGTTATTTGCACGGACAGCTTTCAGGCGCTTCAGTGAGGGAACTTCCCATATTCTTTCATGACCACCTCATAGGACTTCTTATTTGGTGTAGACACTCCGACAAGGCATCTTTCTCTTCAGAAAGGTCTGTGTTACTCTGTACTTTCTGCAGTTCTAGAAAAGTTTTAGAATCAACTTTGCAAATCTCAAAAAATGGTTTATGAATTTAATTAGCATTTATTTAATCTAGAAATTGAATTAAAATTTAATGTTATAGAATGGGAGTGTTCATGAATGCTGTTTCCATTTATTTAGGTTATGTTTGCTTTTTTATCATAATGTTTGTTTTAAATTTTAAAAATTGTATTTAAAAATCTCAATCTTGGGCTGGTGAGATGTTTCAGTGGGTAAAGGCACTTGCCACCAAAGGTGGTAGACATGACCTGAGTTTGACCCTGAGACTCACATGGTAGAAGGAGAAAACCAGCTTCTGCAAATTGTCCTGCAAATGGTAAGTTTCCCACATATGTACAATGCAGCCATTAGCATTAAAATGCTAATGTAAGGAAACTGGCACTGATATATTAACATCACCTGATCCACTGACTCTCACCTTCACCAGGTGACCCAGTGATGTCCTTAATACCAAGGGAATATAAGTTAGCATCACTTGGTATGCCTGTGACTAGACACACACGTGCGCACACACACACACACAAACCCCTACCTCATACATTTTATTCTGACATTTTCCATCAGAATTTTTTTGTTGATTCTCTCCTCTTCTCCCTCCTCTATGTGTGAGTGTAGGCAGGATTGTGGCCACAGCATGCCCATTGCACTCGCAAGACAGATTGCAGGAGTTGGTTCTCTCCTATCATGGGCTTCAGGGACCAAACCAGGTCATTGGGCTGGCATGACAAGTTTACTCATGAACCACTCATTGGCCACCTAGTTCTAGGCAAAAATGTCAAAAACATACACTGAAAAATGACAGGCTGTTCAATAAATTGTGTTGACAAAATGAGATATCCACTGTCGAAGAGTGAAAGTAGATCCACATCTCCTAACCTGTACAGAATCAGTTCAAAGTGAATCAAAAACCTTAATTTAAAAACTTGGCCTTTTTACTTAACAGTCTATTCTAATAATTCCTAGCCATTTAAAAATATATACCTACATAGTTCTCTATGATTTATCCAGCCACTTTACTCTGGAGTATTGAGAATGCCTTCAGTATTTGCGGAAATATTTGAGTCTATAGTGAATAATCTACCTGGGATTCCGAAGGCTTCTGAAATCTGATGCCTTTCATCAATTTTTGAAAATTCTCAGCCAGGTAGTGTCACCAGCAATGAGCAGTACAACTTGAAATTACCAGCCATGACCCCTGAGGTCGGATGAGGGTGTCCTTTAGGAACCTCTGCCAAGTCAGGTCAAGATCTTGATTCAAGTCAACAGAAAGCAAAGCTGGGGTTTATTACAAAACAGGCAGCACGCTTGTGTGGGTGTGTGGGTGTGTGTGTGCATGTGTGTGTGTTTGGGGGGTACTGTACAAACTTAAGAGGAAGTTCAGACTTCTTGAGAGAAATGAGGTAAAGTTTCTTAGCAGCTGTGTGTTATGACTTTTGTAGGTTTTGAACTGTAGCTATGTTTAAAAGATTAAACCTTTTTGGTATATTTTTTAACTATGGAAAAGGAAAACATGTAAAGTGATTTATGAGGTGCCTTATAGGGGCTTACAGATGAGGTGTGCTGATTATATAAAAGTACAGGTCAAGAAAGGTCAGGAATTCTTACGACATATGGGTCATAGGCGATAAGGCATCTTGAGTGTCAGCATGATTTGTAATTTCGTAATTGTGGTAAGATTTCGTCAGAAAAACTCATACAGTATGTGGTTACTAGGAGTCATGACGTGTGTTTTGACTGTAAACATGTTTCATAATCTTGTTCATGAGATTTTTCTTAGCAAATAGGGGTATCTTGTCCTTTGCAGGTGCTATCAAAATTTTTGACACTCGGTGAGCTAAGAATGCACCCAAGCCCCCTGGGAATGATGGAATGATGGCTCTTTTCCTTGCCCATGTCCCTGTTTCTCTCTTTCCTCAGTGGCCTTTTACATCTATTCTGTCTCCCCCATTTTTCCAGTCATAGCACATTACATTTTCTTATCTTTTTTTTTAACTCTTTTATTTGTACTTTAAATTGTGTGTGTGTGTGTGTGTGTGTGTGTGTGTGTGCACGTGTGCGTGCATGCGCCGTGTACCACCAGGTTCTTAATTTTGACTATTATATATATTTAACATTTACTGTAATTTGAGAATTCATTTTGGTTATTTGAAAAATAAAATGAGTAGCCAAATAGATGGTTCAGCATTTCTTGAATTTAATCCTTAGAACACAGGAAAGGCAGAGCAAATTGACTACAAAATTCTCCTCTAACTTCCATGCTGGTCATACAATAATACAATAAAAAATAAATAAAATTTTAAAATACTGCTTGGTTATAAACTAATCTGGAGTTCCTGTTAGTCTTGGTGTTCAGTTGTGTGTGGGTTCATTTGCAGAAGTACCTTCATATATATATTTGATTGTATTTACATGTATGCCGGACTATATTTAAAAAAATTGTTTATAGAAATAGAAGTCAGTACCGGGCAGTGATGCCACACACCTTTAATTCCAGCACTCAGGAGGCAGAGACAGGTGGATCTCTGAGTTCAATACCAGCCTGGTCTACAGAGTGAGTTCCAGGACAGCCAGGGCTACACAGAGAAACTCCATCCCAGAAAAGGAAGGAAGGGAGGGAGGGAGGGAGGGAGGGAGGGAGGGAGAGAGGGAGGAAGGAAGGAAAAAGTCAGTAACCTGTAGAGGAGATCTTTCACCCACTTCGCTAGCCAGAGTCACTAATTAATATGCAGGGCCTCTTTAGTCTACTTCAGGTATTAAGATCTTCCAGGCCCACACAGATGACCAAGCAGTTATTTTAATTCTGATTTATCCTTAGTTCCACAATGAAGTCATTTTGAGATCCCAATCAAGACATAACCTAATTTATCAAAGTCCCTTTGGCTTATGCAATGGTTCTCAACCTTCCTAATACTGTGACCCTTTAATACAGTTCTTTATGTGGTATCCCCCAACCATAAAATTATTTTCATTGCTACTTTATAACCGTAATTTTGCTTTTGTTATGAATCATCCTCCAATGGTCTTAGGTGCCCTCTGGGAGTCATTCAACCCCCAAAGGGGTCACACCACACAGGTTGAGAACCACTGTGCTAGTGGGCCCTGGTCTTCAATTTTTCTCTTAAAAAGACTTTTAGGTACAGTCTTATATTTCACCAGAAAATAGAGTTCCCAAATACCCTTGGCACACACACTGACAAATCTTAAGTGCGTCATCCAGTACACAACTCCTCCTAAGGAATTTATAATACTGCCAGGCAAAGAACATTCCTAAATACTAGTCCTCTCCTCCAGATGTTTGCCCTTTACAAGATACTGATTCTTTACTACTTTGGTTTATGGTAACTTTCTTCTGTCTTTGTCTGTCTGTCTTTCCTCTTTTCTGTCTTTCTGTCTTTTTTTTCTTTTAGTTTTTGTTTGTTTGGTTGGTTTGGTTTGTTTTGTTTGTGACAGGGTTTCTCCATATATCTCTGGCTGTTCTGGAACTCCCTCTGTAGGTCAGGCTGGCCCCAAACTCAGAGATCTGCCTGCCTCTGCCCCCTGACAGGGTGCTGGGATTAAAGGCGTGCGCCACCACCACCTAGCTGGCTGGCTTTCTTTCTTCCTTCCGTTTTTTTTTTTT
>NW_021604579.1:9830847-9851341 GCF_004785775.1 Grammomys surdaster
CGTCACCACCACCTGGCTCACAATCACTTCTCTATGGTAAAAGCTTTCACAGTTCTTTCTTTTAGCTGTTGATATTGAGTAACCCATCAGTGCAACAGCTCCCCAGAGCTGCTTGCTTCTGGCTAAGGTAACTTAGTACCTACCAAGCTGCCCCTTTCTCCACCTTCCCTCGCCACTCCACTCTAAGCAGCCTCTCACACTTAGTACCTACCAAGCTGCCCTTTCTCCATCCCCTCCCCAACCCCTACAATCTACGAACCCTCACACAACCGCACCTTCCTATCCACCTCTGTGACTTCCACTGTATCGGGAGAGTACAAGGGAGACTGTATGGTGCTTATGTGTCCATGCCTGGCTTATTTCACACATTCCGTCTCTGTTGCCACAAATAATGGTTTTTATTTTTGTTAATGACTGAATGGTATTCTACTCTGTGGAATATGTGTGTATATGTGTCACGTTTTATAACCCTTTCATCTGTTAATGAAGCAATTAAAAATTAAACAGTCCAGCTTTTTTGGTTGCTCCCCATAAAAATGTCAGTCTGGGGCTTAAGTAATCTATTACTAAGCATACTTATTCCTTTTGTTACAGTTATTGAGTATTTTTGTAATTCTGCCTAGATACTGGATCTGTGTAAGAAATCAGATGCTTCCTTAAGATGAGCCTGTGAAAGAAATGACACATTGACCTCTAATGTTTTGTTCTAGCTCGAGATGCAGATGAGCGAGAGAAGTGGATCCATGCCTTAGAAGAAACCATTCTTCGCCATACTCTTCAGCTTCAAGTAAGAGGCTTTACATGGTGTTTGTGGTTTGCTTTTGTGGGGGAGGGGGTTGTTTTTTAAATAACTTGTGTAATTCGATGAGAACTCTTAATTTCTGAGTTGATTATTCTTGTCTTTTAGTGCTACATAATAAAGTTAAAGGCTTTTTTGTTGTTGTTGTTTTCTGTGCGGTAAAATATTGATTTTTTCTTTACAAAAAAAAAAAACAGGAATGGAGACAGTGTAAGGCAGTTTTGAATGCGAAATGCTATGTTAAAATGTGCCAGAATCATTTTTAAATATTTTGTATCAATATTGGACTATCGATAAAACCAGATTATAGAGTTAGACATAGTAATTAATAAGTGCTGAGACGTTTACCTCACTTCCTTGTTAATAGAATTTGGCTATTACTACGCACACACACACACACACACACACACACACACACTCACACACTCACACACACTCACATACACACGGTTAATATCAATTAGGAAAAAAGTGAACTCACCACAAAATGAGCCAAGAAAAATGAAAAATCCAGCCAGGTGTGAAGTTTGTACTTAGTATTAATGGGGCCTCAGACTTCCATCTGTTTGCAGATTTGGTTTATTCTGAGTAGAGCTTATGTTCAGGTGGGTCTTCCCTTTGTGGCAGTGAGACTGGTGGCAGGGTTTTCAGCCTCATGTTGTAGGAAGTCTAGGTCCACAGTCAGTAACAGTGACACGTACAGTGGCTGATGGTGACAACATTCAGGAGACTGAGCTAGGAGCATCACTAAGAGTTTAAGGCCAGCCTGGGTTACAGTCTGAGATCCTGTCTTTAAAAAAAATTAATAGAGTGCTTTTCACTTTAACTGCGGTCATGTGTCTGATGGTAACCAATCAGAATTTCTTAGTCATGGAACTGAGATGTACTGGAGAAACACATTGCTAATAGAAGAAGTCTCCACCCAACCCATGCTCTAGTGGCTTTGGATAGGAAACAGAACAAGGTGAGTAACAGAAGCAGGACATGCCTCTGTAGCAGCATAGAGAAAATGCTTGTGTATGCCGAGCTGCTAAGGAGCTTCTGGCAGTTAGAGGATTTTGTTTTATTTTTAGGCTTGAATTGTAGAAAACCAGTACTTTGTGACCACTTTCTTTTTACTCTGTGTCTTACACCAGAAATTGTCTTGACTTGGTAAGGTTCATCTCAGGTCTTATTACTACATGCTGAGAGTTCAAGCAGAGGCTTAGAAAAGAGCACTTGATGATGTGGTTATTAAGGGATGGAGACAATGAATATGGAGTGGAAGGTTTGGATAGCTTTGGTAGATAGTCATATGCTTTCTGCTGTATGCTTTTTAAAAGCAGTTTCATGATTATTACCAGTTTCTTTTTAGTTTAGGTAGTTCCATATATAGTACTGCATACTTTGGACAGGCTTCTGGTCCACTTAGAAGATAGCTGTTTTACATTTAATTATGTTGAATGTGACAGACAAGATTTTTGGCTTGCCTGGCTAAACTGACATTCAAGTGTCTCGTGTGTGTTCAGCCTTGGAGCCTCTGCCGTCGGACCCAGGCAAACCCATGGAGTGCTTTTACTTGCTCACTTTCCTTAACACACTTTAAAGCTTTTTGGCCTCTACATTCTTCTGAATGATGTTCTTCCTTCACACCCAATGTCATTTGCCCCTTTTCACAGCTTAGCTCAGAACTGTCCTCTTTGGCAGAGCATATGACAACAAGCCCCCATCCTCCAAGTACAAGGACCTTCCTTCCTGTGCATTCCATAGTCATTGCACAATTCACAAGTATTTTTGGCAGGCTGGTGGTGGCAGGTTCTTGCTGTGTAGCCTATGTTGGCTTTGAACTCTAGATCCTCCTGTCTCTATTTCCTGAGTGCTGTGCCTCTGCTGTCTTAAAAGCACACGGAACTTCTGTTGCTAGGTAACTCCTTACATTCAGGTACCAACTTTGATCCAATGTTAGGATCAGAATTAGAGTTTGGTAAGAAGAGAGTTTACATGTTTGGAGATGGTTTAGATTTTGATAGCTTTGGCATCTTAAAAACAGATGTAATATGAAAGTTCTTTGTGTTTTTTAAACTTAGTAAGTAGAGAGGATAGACCATTTAGAAATATGGAGTGTTCCTTTGAGCCGAGAGGACTGTCTTCTCAGTGGCGGTGAGTGTGGTAAAGAGCCTCACTCTGGAGCTGGAATTTCTGGTTTGTAGCCCAGTGCAATGGCTTAGCATTGGCTCATTATCATTGACCTCTCTGATTGAGTTCTGATGAGGACCATGACAATACCTCTCCCTTAGCATCATTGTGATAGTTCCAAGGAGTCCAGTGCAAACTGGAATTGCGTCTTGCTGTTGGAAGAGCTGCATAACTATCAGTTGCTGTTCATTCCTTCTCCTGTGCCTAGAAGTCCACTAGTGTTCAACAACTGTGAGTTACGTGAAGAAATGACTGAGGTGATTCGTAAGTGGGTGACACTCCTTTCCACTGTTACTTGTTGAGTACTTGGAGACTGTAACACACTGTCAGGCATTGAGATAGGCTCTTTTGGATGAGCCTGTGGTGGAGGTTCGACAGCCTGTTCATTAGAGTTTATATCAGTATGTGCTCCTTTGCTGGCTTCTTCTTCCATTAGTTTGCTTTTGTTACATAAATTCTATTAATTACCTAGTTTTGTCCCCATAACTAAGGACATAAGTTTATGAGCCAGTTCTTCCTCGTCACAGCTGCCCGTGCTCCCTTTTCCATTGGACTGTGTTCCTGCATTGACAAGTGAACAGCATTGCTCCGTCCTGGTTATTACCAAGACCTACACGTACCACCTCAGATGGCAGACGCCCCATCCCCTCTTCTATCTTATTTCCTCCAAACCTCTCTTCCTCATGTTGGTCTGAGCCTTATAATCCATTTTTTCCAAGCCATTTTAGTGTCTTTCCAGTTCTGTTTACCTCATTTCCCAGTGTAGACCTCAGAGCCTGCCTCTAGCATTGCTTTTCCCAACACTATTAGAATTTCCTGTCTCTGGACAGTTTGTATTGTGCATTCATTATTCTGGTCTCCATTTCTGACGCCACCAATGTCTGTTTCCTTTGCTTTTAGTATCTGTTATAAGTCACAAAAGGGAGGTAGTCGCATCTATCCCAATTTTCATTGTTCTCTATCTCCAATGGGATATGCACCACTATTTATAAGTCCTCCCTCTTTCTTTTTTTTTCTTTTTTTAAAAAAAAAAGAGGATCGTGTAGCCCAGGCTGGCTCACTGTATAGCTGAGCATGACTTAGAGCTTGACCCTCCTGCCTCCACCTTCCAAGTGCTGAGATTACAGGTTTGATCGCGCCAGACAAGCACTCCACCAACTGACATGTGTTTCCAGCTCCAGCAGTTTTAATGACCTCTTGCTGACTTCCAGCTGAATCTCCCATAATGAGATCTTTTCATTAGGTTTATAATCTAATAAAAACCTGTTCTCAGTCTGACATTGTGGCGCACACCTTTAATCCCAGCTCTTGGGAAGCAGAGGCAAGTGGATCTTGATGAGTTTGAGGCTGCCCTGGTCTATATAGAAAGTTCCAGTCCAGCCAGTATTGCATAGAGATAACCCTGTCCCCCACAAAATAACTGCTCTCCTCTTCATATAGAAAGATGCTGCTTCTTCAGTGGGGTTTTTTTTAAACTTTGTATTGATTCTTTGTGAATTTCACATCATGCACCCCAGTCTCACTCATCTCTCCATCCTTTCGTATCTGCCCTCTGCCCTTGCAACCTCCACTACAAAAGGAAAGCAAAACAACAACAAAAATCTCATAGTGGAAGCTGTAGTGTGTCCCACAGTATACCCTTTTGTCTGTACCTCTTTACTTACAAATGTTCATTACAGTGAGTCATAGGTCTAGTTCAAGGTCTCTGGCTTCAGCTACACTATCAATACTGGATCCTCACAGGGACACCTTTCAGACATCCTGTTGTTTCCCTGTGTCATGGAGATTCTGCATGGATCTCCAGGACCTGCCCCTTCACATGCTCCAGCAGTTCCTAGGTGGGGTAGACATTGGAATGGGCTAATTCATGGCCCTGGATCTGGGCCTTGATGGTAGCTAAGTTGGTCAGCTTGCCAACTCTACTGCACCCACACCACCAGGGTTTGCTCTTTGGCACTGCCTTAGCTAGCTTGCCCAATGCTGCAGCCAGCAAAGGGTAGACCCAGCTCTCCAGCTCTCATGACCTCAGGGCTGGCTCACCTGGTCCTATGCCACCAGGGCCTGCTCTTTTTTTCTGCATCCAGTGAGAGGCAAGGCCAGCTTTCTTGCCTGCCACAGGTGACAAGGGGCAAGAGGCATCTCTCTCTGGCAGATGGCTCAGCTGCTTGCTTCAATCGTTCTTGAGATTTAACTTTTCTTTTCTCTGCTTTACATATTTCATAGGAAATATATTTTTCCCTTTTCAAGGATCAGCAACCTTGATTTCTTTAAGACTATAGCGTCCTTCCTTTACTCTGTAGCTGCCGCTGCCATTTCCATAAATTCAGCTAAACTTTGTACATGACTCTTTCTTTCTGTCTTCATAAAGCTTCCAGTCCCCTCTGCCTTAGGAATTGCCTAGAATTCCCTCAGCATGGCTTAAGACTGAGCCACCATCCCTTTTTTTCTCAAGCCCTCATCTTTAAGCCTCTCTTGTCCCCGTTGATGCTGGTCCTGTTCTCAGAGTGAAGGTTGTGACCTGCTAGAGCCAGGCTACTTCTCTCAGAGCTGCTCGCACCACTCCCTCACTGGATATCAGTGCAGACATGCCCAGGTATCCTTTAAGTGAACAGCCATCCCTGATGATCCCAGGCATTAACACATGAGGAAAGCCCTCTAGATGAGTGGTTTTGGGGGTTGAATGACCCTTTCACAGGAGTCACCCAAGACCATCGCAAAACACAGATATTTATAGTATTTGAACTGGCAACAAACGTAATTTTATGGTTGGGGTCACCACAACATGAGGAACTGTGTTGGAGGGAAGGGTCGCAGTGTTAGGAAGCGTGAGAACCACTGGCCTAGAGGGCGGCATTTACTTATAGGATAAAATCAAACTTAATAGGTGATTTGAGGCTCTCTTTATTAGAGTTCAGTTTACCTTCTATTTCCTGTTCTATTTGCATCTGACTCTCATTTAAGTCTTTATAGTTCCATGCTTTGCTTTGTACTGGTCTCCAGTTCTTTACCACTCCCCACATCTCCCTCCCCTTGTCTGCTTAGATGCGTATAGTCAGCTGCAGCTTAGCACAGTGTGTGTGGCCTATCCTTCCGTTCTTTTGCTGTCATTATAGTAAAAGGGAATCACTCTGAGTCTCTGCTGTGCTTTCAGCTCTTGTAGCCCTAGAACATGCTGCTGTGTAATCCTAGCAGTGAACATTTTTTATTTTATTTTTTTTGTTTTGTTTTTTTTCGAGACGTAGCCCTGGCTGTCCTGGAACTCACTCTGTAGACCAGGCTAGCCTTGAACTCAGAAATCCACCTGCCTCTGCCTAGCAGCGAACATTTGAACACTAGTTTTTGCTAGGAGCAGTGTGGACTCCATGTACATCCCCTCTCTTACTCATACATCTCCCTCTTAGCATTATGAAGCTCATGAGATGAGAGCGAGCCCATTTTATAGACATGTGCTCATGGTACACAGGCAGAAGCCCTGCACTCTGGTCTAAGCTTTTGTGTGTGGTTTGAGACATGGGTCAGCAGAAATATTTTAGATTATGACTTGGGGCTTGCCCAGCCTTTCTCCTAGCTGTGAAATCTATGGCGATGTAATAATTGTTTTTCAACCCCAGTTTTGTTTTGTTTTGTTTTGTTTGAGGGGATGGGATTTGAAACGTTTCTCTATGTAGGTTTGGTTGTCTTGTAATGCCCTATGTAGAGCAGGCTGGCCTCAAACTTAGTGAGAGTTATCTACCTCTGCCTCAGTGCTGCTGGGATTAAAGGTGTATGCCACTACATCTGGCTTCAGTGTTTGTTTTTTCATCTTTAAAATAGTTATAAAACATGAGCAAAGCAGCTGTGGTGCTAATTCCACATCTCTAGCCTGTGGTGCCTATACATAGAGGAATGATGTTCAACAAATACTGTTCCCTCCTGTTTTCCATTCCAACTGTCATTTCATTTAAAGATTTAAAGCTTTTTCATCTATAGTCTCTTCATTCTTTTTTTTTTTTTTTCTTTTTTTTGGTTTTTCGAGACAGAATTTCTCTGTGTAGCCCTGCCTGTCCTGGAACTCACTCTGTAGACCAGGCTGGCCTCGAACTCAGAAATCCACCTGCCTCTGCCTCCCAAGTGCTGGGATTAAAGGTGTGCGCCACCACCGTCCGGCCTCTTCATTCTTTTTCTGGGTTGTCCTGCTTCTCTGTGAGTATCAGCAAACTGTAATTTGTAGTCTGCAGATAGGAAGCACAACTGGAAATCTGAGTGTTTAAATCTTGTGATGCTGAATCTTCTACAGCTGTTCTCCATTAACCTGCAGGCTCTTCTCTCTCATTCTTTCTTTCCCTTCTTCAAGCCTCTCCCCACTTCCTCTTTCTCACACATCTTTTTGATTGTTCTTTGTTAACTGTGTTCTCTGACATTTCTGTGCACAGTTTCGGTCATCCCCGCTGCCGTCAGCTCTTTCTCCCTCCAGACTCCTTTGCGATACTCAGGTCTTTATCTTCTGTTCTGAGATTCACTGTCCCTGTTTTGATGTCTTTGTTGACTGCTAAGTTAGGAAGCTCCTTGGAAAGAGCCAGAGGACCCCTGAACCCTTTTACTCCCCCTTCTCAGCCTGAGCAGCTGACCTGGCTGCTGTACAGGTATAAAAAGCAGTTTTACAAACTTGAGTAAGTTTGGGCATAAATTTAAAAAAAAATTCTGCAGGCCCCAAAGGATAGAATATGAGTTTTATGCTGTAATATCACTTAGTGTAGACTAATATAAAGCAAAAGGTAAATGTCTCAGATTTAAACTTCTATAAAAACATTAAAAAAGAGCTTGCAAATTAAGTGCAAATATAATGAAAAGCAACAGAATCTAAGATTCATTTAAGCTGACCGCAGGGGCAAATGCCTACACTTCTAGCATTCAGGAGATAAGACAGGAGAATTACTGCAAGTTGAAGGCCAGTCCTGGCTGATGAGTTCCAGGCTAGCCAAGACTTCAGAGTGAAACCCTGTCTCAGAAAGAAAAATTAAAAATCAAGCAATTAATACAACTTGCCGAACCACTTTACAAGGCTGTTTACACTGTAGAAGGCAGGCATGATAACCACTGTAGTATGGAAACCTGGAGTCACTACTTTCAGTGAGATAACTATTAACTGTTAGGGTGCAGGTTCTTTGTAAATCTGACTACATGGGCATTTCAGTGTAGAATATGACACTTTTCTCTGTTCTGACTGCTGGGGCAAACTTCTTTTTATACAACACATGCCATGAAGTCATTTGACCTTTACATGATGTCATGATATGGCCAAGAACAAGTGCTGGCCTCGTTATAGACACAAAACATAGGCAAGCCTTGCTTTAGTGTTGCTGCTACTAAGCTGATTGGATAGAAGATCATGGGACTAGGAAGATGGCTCAGCGGTTCAAAGCACTTGGTGTGCAAGTGTGAGGACCTTAGTTTGAATCCCCAGGATCCACATAAAGAAAATGCTGAACATAGCCCTGTAGACCTCTAACTTCAGTATTGTGGGGCTGCTGAGACACAAAGGTCCCTAGGAGTTGCTGTCCAACTACCAGCCCAGTTCAGTTCAGTGAGTGATTGTCTTGAGATAGAATAATAGAACATATTCCTCAGCCTCCAAATGCATATGAAAACATGGGTACGTAACACATACATACTACACACATATGCATATATTATGTCACATACATACATACTCATCATCTTTTAAATGGGTGATTATGCTCGTTTCCAGCAGATTCTTGTAGAGACTGCTTTAAAGCTCAGTTTGAAAATTCTCAGGCAGCTACTTAAGCATAGACTTTTACATTTTTAAAGTCTGTGTTACATATGAGTTGGTAATAAGATATTTATAGTCTCTAGAGTTTTCAGTGGATAAAGGTACTTACCATGCAAGCCTGGTGACCCAAGTTCAATGCCCAGAACCCATGTAAAGGTGAAAAGAGAGACCCTAAGTCTACAAAGTTGGCCTTTGACCTCTATACATGCACCACAACACAGCATCCCGTAATGTGTGTACACATGTGCATGTGTGTACATGCACACTCACAATAATAATAAACAAAAATATTTTGTATAGCAAATAGCTTCTGTGATTATAAGGACCAAGAAGTGGTACTTTACTGTTATTAAATATACAGCTTGTGTGTACTATACCTTAGGTCAATAACAAAATAGAATTTCCTTGCTGCCATTCTATACTTTTATAAATTTACCCCATGTAAAGGATAGTTTTGTCAGTTTGACACAATCTGGAATCACCTGAGAAGGAAGTCTCAAAGAGGGATGGTCTTCTAGAGGCCTGGGCATTTTTGGAAGGACTGTCTTAGTTAAGTTAACTGATGTGAGAAAGCTTAGCTCACTATGGACAGCAAGATTCCTTAAGTGCAGGAAGTTTTGAACTCTATATAAATGGAAAAACATCAGGCTGAGCACAAGCAAGGAAGCCAGTGAGCTGGCATGTGTTTACTTCTCCCTGCTCTTGACTTTGGATGTGAACTGACTAGCTGTTTGAATTCAGTTCCTGCTTTAACTTCCCCATAATGATAGACTGTAACCTGGAAATGTAAGTCAAATTAAACCCCATTACCCTGTGTGTTGCTTTTTGTCAGGGTATTTTATCACAGCAGCAGAAATGAAATTAGAGAACCCTATTTCTTGTGTTGATCTTAAACTCCTAGAAAGAAAGGAGAGAACAGCTTTTATAAGAACATGGCTGAGTGAATAAGAAAGACTTGGTAGCTTGTACCCAGAAATATCGTCTAACCTGTGAGTAAAACATCAGCATACAAAATGAGATGCGGTAACAGTTTCTATCAAGGCTGGAAAGCATGGAGTCCATGTGAAGCCTTTTCAAAAATGAGATATTGAAGTATGATCACTACACAGCTGCCAAGCTTGTATAGATAAACACGGACTCAGTTTTTAGGTCCGTTTTGGAGACTGGCTGAGAAACTAGTCTTTTAGTAGTTTTCAGGTGCTTTGATTTTTACCCCTTGCCTACTTTCATGTCTAAGTCAGATTATAGATTTTTTTTTTTTTTTGGTTTTTTGAGACAGGGTTTCTCTGTGTAGCCCTGGCTGTCCTGGAACTCACTCTGTAGACCAGGCTGGCCTCGAACTCAGAAATCCGCCTGCCTCTGCCTCCCAAGTGCTGGGATTAAAGGCATGCGCCATCATTGCCCAGCCTATAGAAATCTTTCATTTAAATTTTGATTATATTTATTTATTTAATTGAGGGACATGTTCTCTCTCTCTCTCTCTCTCTCTCTCTCTCTCTGTGTGTGTGTGTGTGTGTGTGCGCACGTGCGTGAGCACACGGTTTGTATAGATTATAAGACAACTTGTAGGAGTCAGTTCTCTCCTGCTGTGTGGGTTTTGGAATCAAACTTAGGTTGTCAGGCTTGGTATAGCAAGAACAAGCAAACGAAACTTATTCTAAGTACTACCATTTTGTTTTCAGACTCCATTTGATTAAATGGGAGGGAAAACTTAGGGAGAAACTAAGTTCAAGGTCCCAGGCCCTAGGGGAGCTGGAGACTTCCCAATAACTGAACAGCTTCCGTTATAAGGAAACAGTTATCGGAATCCATACATCTCAGGAACAGTTTATAAGGAAACAGTTGTCTGAGTCCAGACATCTCAAGGACAGCTTCTCCATCTTGGTATCTTGCTGGCAGAGTCAAATTAAGTTCACATTCCCAGGCCCAGGAACCACTCCTATCCTGATTAATGGAAACTCCCTTGCTCAACCCCCTATGTCAAAATATGACTGGACAATGCTACGGCCCACCCTGCTCCCCCTTGCTTTATGGTTTCATCTAAATACACTGTGCAATATCCCTTCAGGGTCACAGTTCAGCTCCCAAGTCTGTTCTGCAGCCCTGATCAATCAGTAGTGGCTTGATTACAGTACATTTTTGTCATCTACATTTACCTCATGTTTCAGTTATATTGGATTTAAGTGGATCCCATATTTGGTACGTTGGCCAGGAATCTGGTCACTCTACCCAGGACCCTGGTTTGTAATCATCCGCGTTGAGGGATTTCATTTTGAAGTTCAAAACCTCCAGTGGTAAGCCTGTTTTGGTTTTGGCACCTGTCTGGTTAGAACCCAAGAAAGGAGAAACTGGACACAGTGTTGCTGCTAGGGTCAGAGGAGGTCAGGGAACATACTGCTTTCTCTTTAGTTCCCACTGGAGGAACCCCTGGTCAGGTTCTGGGTCCCCCCCCACCCCCACCTTTGGTAGGACATCTGGTTCTCTTCCGGTTCCTCTCCAGCTCTATTGGTTGTCCTTGGCACGTCAGTCTGTCCATGTCTTTCAGCTTGTGTCTGTGGTTTAGTTTAATTGCTTAATTGTTGCTCTTTGTTTCCTATTTGGAGGAAAGGCCAAGCTTCATCTGTTGGCCATTCACCCTTGACTTAATTTTAACTCATTTCAAGGATTTTCAGGAAAAAAGTGGCTGAATTGGGGCAACAAAAGCTGATAAACTGGTGCTGCTCTTAGAGCCCTGCACTAGCAGCTAGGAGGCAGGAGAAGCCCCGCCTCCTGCCTGGATCAAGCATTCAGCAAGCCAGGAGCTGCCTGAACTGTACTAGCAGCTCTAAAGGGGAACCTGCAGCTTCTCAGCTTTTCCGGTAAGGAAGGAGATGGCTACAAAACCTCTGTGCCTGTGACAGTTAGGTTCAGCAGGTAGCAAGGTGTTCCTCTCTTGGAATTACAGCTGGGGAAAGTAAGGAAGTTTTGTCTGTCATTTTAAATATATAAATGTATGTGAGCTGTATGTTTCTGACTGGTTTGTATGTATGGATTTACTGTGTTCCGTACAGATTACAGATTGTTGGCTTATAAATTATTGGATATAGTTTAAAATGTATAACATTTGTAACAGAATGTTAGTTTAAAGTCACAACTCAGGGTTAGAGCCATTCTGGACAGCAACAAATGGCATGAGCCAACCAAAGAAGCAGATCTCCAAAGATACTTTTAAATTGGGATACGATTTTATATAATTTCTGTCCTGTATTTAAATAAAAAACTAGGTTTATGAAAAATAAGATTTAAAACTATGCTTGCTTAATGAGGTATTAGAGCTGCCCCTCCATGCAGTCATGTACAAGAGCTTTTCTTGCTGGTAGCCAAATTTTATAACATCAAAGTAATCTGCTTGGTATTGATTTTAGAGTCGCTAAATTGTTTACACTGTTAAAAATTGGTTTTGCCTTCTAAAAATTATGGTCATGTTCTGTATCTTTACTCTTAAAAATGGTATTTTATTTTGATATTGCAAAAGCACATAATTGAGAGATTTTAAACTCCTTTAGAGAAAATTTTGGAATTTTACAGAAAGTTAAAACTAGATTAAAAAAACAGCTTTCAAAAACATTTAAATTTGTAAGTCTATATGGCATTTTAAAATTTATCAGGTATTTTATTATAATGTCTTTATTAATATCTGATCTGAATTAATAAGTAATTTAAAAAACTAAAAAAAAAATAAGGCCGTAGCTAAACATCAGAGACTAAAGAATTCTTATGATGCAATTCAACAGTGATTTTGGGTAATCTGACAAAGAGCTTGGGACAGTTTCTCAACCTATGGGTTACAACCCTTTGGGGGTCAGAAGACCTTTCTACAGGGGTAGCCTAGGATTGCCTGCGTTGTTTATGTTATGATTGAGTCACCACAACAATGTCAACTGGCTTTACCCATTGACCCATCTCACCAGCCTGAAGTTGCCTACCAGGTTGACTTCAAACTTGATACTTCACTGAGGCTGGCCTTGAACTCCTGATTCTCTTGCCCCTTTACCCACCAAATGCAGGATTATAGGTATATGCCACCATGGCTAGCAAATATAGAAGTATTTCGGGAACTTCTCTTGAGTGTTAAATAAACACACCTTTTGAGTACACAGTTGTTTACTACAACTATGTCGTTTCCCTGGCGTTGTTAGATTTATTTTTAGCATTACACAGAAAAATGGGTATGTTTTACTTTCTCCTTCAAGCGTCCCACCCCCCACTTCCACGCAAAAGAAATGCCTGCAGTACAGATGTGTCATCTCTTCCACAGGTAAAATAGTGTGGAGACAAAGCCATTTAATTGGGCTTCCTCCTGGTTCTCCTTGAGGCTCTCAACAGAGCCATTGCTCTTTCTGAGGGAAATTTTTGGCTCTTAAGTTAGAATTTAGGATTTTCTAGGATTTATTTTTCTGATAAGTTTTTTTGATCTAGTTATAGTGTGTCTGTTCTGAACTCTGAGAAGCAACTAAGAACAGATGGTACATTTTACAGATAGCTAGAGGTTATTCCTTTAACTGCCAGAATTCCATTTTCACTGTGTGTTTTAATAGAAATCTTGTGTATGCTTTTCTGCCTTCCCTTTATAAAAATGTTAAAAAAAAATTTGTGCTTTGAAAGTTTTATTTATGCCTCGTTACACCAAAAGTAAATAGTCCATTCCCAGTCCATGCCCAGGGCATCAGGCTAGGTCTCTTCTAAGGAGTCTCTGCTAGACAATGTAACTAGTCCAGTTCCTCTCAGCAGTTCTACCCACCTCAACTCACAGCGTGATATTTAAACCAGAAGAGCACTCTGGAGCAGACGTGAGCAGAGATGTAAACTCTAGCACATTCTTATTGCTGCATTGTCTGAAGTTCTGCACATCTACCACAACAGCACTGTCCGGGAAACAGGGTAGTAGTGGCAATGAGAAAATAGGCTATCAATTGCACAATTAATAGAAAAGTAAAAATGTTTCAAAATCTACAATAAACCTGTATCCAAAGGAGTGATAGGTCAGTGACGTGCTAAACTTTTGTTCTGTGGTCCAGCTGTGTAATAGACTTGCTTGGTCAACTGGCATGGGTAGGGCTCAAAAATGTTAAATTTTAAGTGGTACATGTTCAACTCAGAACATACAAAGAGTATAAAGTTATCTATTTGGTTGAGTATTTATTCAACCTTTACTATTTTCTACATATTATAATAGTTACCAAGAGTATGTCTGTGTTTAAAACTACCCATGGTCCTTGTCTTTATGGAGTCAGTCTACTATAAAGAAGAGCAGAAACCATAGAGGGAATTAGATTCTAAAATCTACAGGCTCAGCAAGTCACAGCACTTGCCATGCAAGCCTGGTGTTCTGAGTTCAATCCCCAGAAACTGTAAATATAGAGGGAGAGAGCATGCCTTCACACACACACACACACACACACACACACACACACGTAAATAAAAATATTTTTTAAATATGATAATGACATGAACAACACATGGCTTAAAAACTTAAACGCAGTCAGGTATGATAGCACAAGCCTTTAATCCCAGTACTCAGGAAGCAGAGGCAGATGGATCTCTGTGAGTTTAAGGACAGCTTGGTCTACAGAGTGAGTTTCAGGACAGCCAGGGCTACACAGAGAAACCCTGTTTCAAAAAACCAAAAAAATAAAAATAAACTCTGTAGAAATATATAAAATACTATAGTTTACTCCTATACTGTTTCTCTAGAAATAACCACATTTTTATTTCTAACCTTACTAATCCTTATATACTTATAATGCAAAGAGATTTAAAAATTGAGTTATGTAATACTTTAAATTTGAGAATTAAATAATAGAAAGCAATTTTATTTACCTGTGGCAAAGAGCTGAATATTTTTACTGAATTTAGTAATGTAAGTTTTTAAAAATAAAATCTAGAAGTTCTCTCAGAATAAAGTTAACTGACCAATGCAGAATCTTACCTATGAAAATTAGGGCAATAGTAGTCATCAAATATATAATTGAAAAATGAAAAACTAGTCTCTTGTCCTCCTCTTCCCTGTATGTCCCCCCCTACACTGGCTCTTTTCACCTCCCCTCCGGTGTGTTGAGGCTGTTACAGCACAATACCTGGCATTTCATTCCCCAACAGGCATTTTTTGGAAGATAATTTTGTAATATTTATGTATAGAAAACTTAGTGTGTACATTTTTTAACCCAGTTTAGTGGTGAGTTCTTTAGCCTTTGCCTTTTCCAGCTTGGCAATGCAAGCCACAGACTTAGGACCCAGGACATTGCCTCCCCAGTGCCAGAGGGTCTTGTCATATCTGTCATTATAATTGGTCCTAATAGCTTCCACCAGCTTAGCCAGAGCACCCTTGTCTTCCAAGTTAACCTGTGTGAAGGCAACAGTGGTGCATGTCTTCCTGTGGACCAGGAGTCCCAGCCTGGCCTTTCCCTTGATGATGCAGTAGGGCACCCCCATCTTTCTGCACAGGGCAGGCAGGAAAACCACCAGCTCAATGGGGTCTACATCCTGGGCAGTCACCACCAGCTGAGCCTTCTTGTTCTCCACCAAGGTGGTGACTGTATTGACTCCTGCTCAGAGGACAGATGGTCTCTTAGTTGGGACGTCCCCTTTGCCAGCAGCTTTCTTCTCAGCACGGGCCAGTAGCCTTTGCTTCTCCTCTTGCTTTGTCTCTGGCCTGTACTTGTGGGCAAGGTTAAGCAGCTGAGTAGCTGTTTGTCTGTCCATGGCCTGGGTGAACTGGTTAATGGCAGGAGGTACTTTGAGCTGCTTACAGAGGATGGCTGTTTGCCGCTGCAGCCTGATTTATCAGGGCCATTTAACAAAGCGTGTTAGATCTCTTGGGCTGGATGTCCTGCCCAATGCCGAAGTTCTTGAGCCTTTTCTCAAACAAAGGATTGACCACCTTCTCGGCCTCCTGTTTCTTGACGACGGGCAGGAGCCGGGACCATCTTCCTCCTCTTGGCCTTCTTTCCTTTGGGCATCTTGCTCGGCTGGAGGAGAGAGCCCCCACAGGGAGTTTTAAGCACCCAGTGTTATTCCAGTCCCTTGTGAGGAGAAACTGGTGAGCAAGACTGTGCACTATAGCCGGGCGGTGGTGGCACACGCCTTTAATCCCAGCACTTGGGAGGCAGAGGCAGGTAGATTTCTGAGTTGGAGGCCAGCCTGGTCTACAGAGTGAGTTCCAGGACAGCCAGGACTATACAGGAAACCCTCTCTCGAAAAACCAAAACAAAAACAAAAAAAAAGACTGTGCACTATATAATAGGCATCGTGGGCCCATGGAAAGACTACTAATTCTAATTCTGAACAAAATGTTTCTGTTTGACAGTGTGTTAACTGCAGTTTTTCTTGGTGAAACATGGCAGCTTTGAGTGTAAGATAGGTCTTGCTTCTCTCATATGCCAAGTGATATATGTGTTCCATCTGGCCTAAGTTCCTACATAGGAATTGACTAGCTGACTTCGGTTTTGAAATTTCTGAAGACAGGCAAAAATATTGAGGCTGTATAGGCCATTGCTGAAACTTGAGTTGCCTTACATTTGCTCTTAGTCACTTGCCTCTGTTGCAGGGTCAGTCCCAGGAGAACAATTGCCTTGGCTTAGAATACAACAAAGTACCCTATATTTTAGAGTAGTTCTCAGTTCCGAGCAGAGAATGTGGGGGAGAGAAAGGGGGGAGGGAGAGAGAGAAAGAGAGGGAGAGGGAAAGAGAGGGGGGGGGGTGGAGGGGAGGGGGTTTGTCGTTTGTCATATCCCCGCCCCACATGTGCACAGCTTCTCCTGTTATCAGTGTTTCCTGCCAGGAGGGTACATTTGTTCTAATTGATGATTTCTAGTGACACATTATTGCATAACACACAGGTTTTGTTTTGTTGAGTTTTTTTTAATGCAAAGTCTCCTGGAGCTCAGATTGGTCTTCACCTCACTGGTTTTTGTCAAGGATGATCTTGCCTCTAACTCCTAAATGCTGGGGTTGCGGGCATGTACTACCACCACTAGCTGAAAAAAGTTAGCTTATTCTTTATATTGCTTATGAATTTGGACAAATTTGTAGTCCAAATTCATATTGTATGATTTTACAGTATCATACACAGTAGTTTTCCTACCTTAAAAATGTTCTGGGTGCCAGCGAGATGATCCAGCAGTTAAGAACATCTGGGTGATCTTCCCGAGGACCCAGCTTGGATTCCCAGCACCCACAAAGCAGCTTATAACTGACAATGGCTCCAGTTGTAGGGGATCTGATGTCCTCCTCTAACCTTAATGGGCACCAGGCTTGCATGTGATGTATGTACACACTTGCAGACACAATCATATACACATTCATTTTTTAAAAATATTTGACATTCTACCTGTTTATCTCTCTCTCTTCATAGCTCTAACCTTTGATAGTCTCTAAAGTTTTGCTTTGCCCCAAAATGTTATTGTAGTATTTAAAATTGTACAGTCTTTTGGGACAGGCTTCTTATAGTTAGGACAATGTGCTTGTTTCCTCTTGATCCTTACATGTGTGTTGGTTAAGTTTTTTGTTTTTATTATTAACTTGACACAAGCTATAGTCACCTGGGAAAAGGGAATTTTGAGAGACCACCTTCCTCAGCTTGCTTGTAGACAACTCTGGGGGCATCTTCTGGATTGCTAATGGATGGGAGTGGGTAGCAGCCCTCTTTAAGTGGGCCTGCTTGGGCAGGTTATATAATAAAGCAAGCCAAACAAGTACTGGAAGCAAGCAGTAAGCAGAGTTTCTCTGTTGGTTTCTGCTTCAAGTTCCTGCCTTGCATTCCCTGGTGTCCTTAATAATGAGCCATAACCTACAAACTAAAATTTCTACCTTTCCAGACATGCTTTTTGGTCAGTGTTTTATCACAGCAGCAAAGAGTTAAAGTATGACAATATGACTTGATAGATCATTTTGTCTTTGATTTATTACTGAGGATTAAATCCAGGGCCTCATAGACAACAACACAACCACTGAGCTTCACTCCCAACAAGGCCACACCTCCAGATCCTTCTCAGTTCAAACTGGAGACCAAGCATTCATACATATGATCCTATGGGGCCCATTCTTATCCAAACCATTATAGTCACATTTTATCACATATGAATTAAGACTCAAAACAATTACTAAAGAACTCAAATAATAATGTAAAATTTTAACCATGGTAAATTCTGCAAAAAAAAAAAAAAGTTTCATGGGCTACTGATGACCCAAAATAGGAAGAATTTACATTGTGTAGAGATGATGGTGAGAAGTAAATTAGGAGTCAAAAGTTGTTAAGGAGATAGTGTGAAAGAAATAGCTGTCACAAGGTCAAGTTGGAAGGTCTTTGGCAAATTAAAGAAGCTTCGAAGAGACCATTGTGAGGAAGGCAGAGAATAGGGGTACAAGCTGAAAGATGCAGGCGGGGCTATAAAACATTTGTACAGCTCAGTGTTAAATGCTGAGTTACATCCCTTGGCGAGTTTCTTAATTGATAGTGAGATGCTATCAAAATATACTCTAGCTCTTATGTTGACAGTAAATTGGTAGATTCAGGAAGACTCTAGTGAGGAAATTATTCCAAGAAGGGCCATTATTTCAGACATGAGGAGAGTAGAATTGAAAACACATTTAGGAGGTAAGAATTACAGAACTTGGCTGATAGATTTGAGTTTGGACTAGGGGAGGCCCCCAAGGACTGCTACATTTTTAGTTTGCATTTTAGAGTGGATGATAGTGGTTTCATTTACTGAGATAGAGATCATGAGAGAATTCCATGCTTATAAATGGGGAATCAGAATGAACTCGGTGTTGAACATTTTGAAACAATTTACATCAACTAAAATACCATAAACAATGAGTATAGCAGTGTAGTTTTAGTGTAGTTGAGTATTTCTTGAACTCTGTGCGCCACAAAAATTACAGCAAACAATTCGATTCTTCGATGAGTCTTAGGAACGGTCAAGATACCAAGGAAAAAAGGACAGAAAAGCAACTTGTTCCTCCAGATCGATAATGCCAATCACTGGTGTCGGTGATTCCCTGCATTTTGGGCCTCTGTCCAGGTCCTCCAAGCCTGAACTTCGCAGTTACACCATTTGGATTCTTGAAGTTCTTCACAAGCCACCTACACTCCTTACGGTGCTGTCAAAACAGCAAGCCCACGGACTTGTCACCTACAAGTAAAACAGACATCCAAGCTCTTGTTTACTGGTACGCTGTAGTGTTTCCTCCTCTCCCGCCTTCCTCGTACGACCGAAACTTTCTGGAGGCAAAATCAATTATCAAGATGGAACTTCTGAGCTCAGCAGCTGCCAAAATATGGTGATGGCGAGCGCTAAGCCGCTGGCGCAGGTGAAGCCAATTCCAGGCCTTTCCCCAGCTCTCGAAGGTGGCAGTCCTGAGCAGCCGCGGCTCCTTCGCGGCTCCTTCGGCCTTGACGCCCAACGAGGCCAACCGCCAATCGCCAGCCGCTCACCTCCCATGCAGGTGACCCATGGCCAATCGCCAGGGGCCTCTTTGCCAGGGCCAGCCAATCGGGGCGGCGCCTGGGCCGCGGCGCAGGGGGAGGGCGGGGGAGGGCGGGAGAGGGCGTCCTCCAGCGGCTCTTGGGCTGGGGTGCGGGGCGCGAAGGGGCATCCGGGGCGGAGAAGGGCCCCTCCCCTGAGACGGCGGCCGGCCGCGGCGAATGGCTCTCCTGCTGGCCGCTTGTGGAGTGAGTAGACCCTCGAGCCCCCGAGCGAGGGGCCGCCTCCCCTCAGCCCACGCCCCCAAGCTCCCCTCTGTGGCGCGGCTGTCCAGCTTAGGAAATACTTCTGTGGAACTCGGTTCTCCTTTAGAAGGCTGACTCACAATCACTTCAGTTGAGCTCTAAACTCGAAAGCTCAACTCTGACCCAGCGCCTATTAAATGTAGAATCTTCTCTTGCAGGCCAAGTAGAATTTGGGATGTTTAGGCGTTGTGCTGGAGCTTGGCCCTGTGTTTGTGTGTCCGTGATGGATGCTGCTGTGTGTGGATGGGTGACTAAGGAAGGAGGTGGTTTTGTTTTTAAGTAGCTGCTGCAAATATTTTGGAAACTTCAGTATAGTTTTATGGGGTTCACGAAACAACTGTAGCGAAGGCTTTAAGGTTGTCAGCCTTAGCTCAGTTGTGGAAAGTTGCCTGTGATTAATATAGCAGGAAAGGAAGGCCCCCGCTGGCCTTCCTGCTGTACTTAAAATTTTTTTTTAAATCATGTGAGAATTAGGTTGAAGAACATGTTTTTAATGTGAAGACTTGGCACTGCGTGATAAAATTGTTTTACTTTTTAGCTGCATTACAGAAATTGAAAGCCAAGTAACTATTTCCAGGCGTTTCAGTGGGAAAGCTGGCAATGGTCTTAAAGTGGTAGTTGCAGTTTAAAACTTTCGGAACGACTTTAAAAAAACGGGAGCACTCATGAAATTACTCACAGGTCATCCTTCGGAACATGGCCTATGTCGGAACAACCATCAGGGCCCCGTAGTTTCTATTACTAATGGTCAGAAACGTTACTCTTTTACTCTTATTTGGCCGAGTTTTTAAACTTTTATTTTTGGTGCATTTCTACAAGAGGTTACTTAAATAGAAGGCGGATTGTTTGAGTGTACTCCAGGGCAGGCATATATCACTAAGAAGGGGATTTTAGTTTGAGAATTTAAAAAGAACAATTCTCTCTCTCTCTCTCTCTCTCTCTCTCTCTCTCTCTCTCTCTCTCACTCTCTCTCTCTCTC